>NW_015552582.1:1416115-1416687 GCF_001515605.1 Sinocyclocheilus anshuiensis | reverse complement strand
CACATATGGCCATGATAAGCGCTGAATGAATGACAGGCTTTCTGTTGTAACATCGCGCAAGGTAAATAAGGGTGACATCTAGTGGAGAAGACTAATGATAAGATTCACGTTAATCAGATCTGGTTTTAAATGTGTGCTGAAATAAATCCCGGAAAAGATCAATTCGCGGCTTTTGAGAATCGATATTGATTCGACGTCATTTTAAAAAAAACGATTAATCGAAAAATCGATTTTTTTGCCCAGAATACAATATAAGTTTGTATACAAGAAGACATGTGAAAAAAAAAAACATTGATATACAGTAACTAGCCCCATTCTCTTTTACTGTGTGCCTCACTGTAATAATAATAATTATATTTCTCCCAGCTGTTCTCCTCCACTTAAGACATAAACTGTGTTTAAGTAAATACTCTCCAAGCCGGCCATTTTGACATATTTTTGTGTGTATTTGATCGATTGGACATGCGTCCGAAGCTCAAAGTGTAATTTGTTTGTCCGTTTGGAGCGCGTCGCGTGCACACATTTCAGCCTGAGGAACAGCGTCTCTTGTGCGGATTGTGCTTTCAACATTT
>NW_015552582.1:1415543-1415859 GCF_001515605.1 Sinocyclocheilus anshuiensis | reverse complement strand
GCTTTTGCGCCATTATCTCCTTGTATTAAAGTTAATCTTGTTCGCATTCTGTACAGTTCATGTCTGATACCACGTGCTAGCGTCACGTTCAAGAGGATTAGGCTAATCATCCGATATAGAAAACATCACAAGTAAAATTGATCATGTTTATAAAGATAAACATGGGTTTATTATAGCCCACTTACAATTTACATTTCAGAGATCATTAGAAATAAATTATTAAATGCTAAAACTTAATCAATTTAAATGAACAAACTTGGCATTGCATTTGCAACCATGTGAAAACGGGGTGCTGCAGCCCCCTCAGCACCCCTAC
>NW_015552582.1:1395199-1415064 GCF_001515605.1 Sinocyclocheilus anshuiensis | reverse complement strand
ATATCTAATTTCTAATGTTTTATATGCAGATTAAATAGGTCTTTATTGTATAGGTCTAATTGTCTCCCGAGGCCACAGGAGGGCGCAATTAGCAAAATAATGCAGCGCATGTAGCAAGTAACTCTAAAAACGTGCATTACGTCTAAATTAACAAATAAAAATCAAATATAATTTAGTAAATTGCATAAACAATTATGAACAAAACTGGGCTGGTTCACTTACGTCGGTGCTCGTGCTGGGGCTGGTGTTGTTTGGATGCCGATTTTAGCAAGTTTTTGCTGGGATGGGCATTTAAAAAAATCTGATATTCGCTTTTGCGCCATTATCTCCTTGTATTAAAGTTAATCTTGTTCGCATTCTGTACAGTTCATGTCTGATACCACGTGCTAGCGTCACGTTCAAGAGGATTAGGCTAATCATCCCATATAGAAAACATCACAAGTAAAATTGATCATGTTTATAAAGATAAACATGGGTTTATTATAGCCCACTTACAATTTACATTTCAGAGATCATTAGAAATAAATTATTAAATGCTAAAACTTAATCAATTTAAATGAACAAACTTGGCATTGCATTTGCAACCATGTGAAAACGGGGTGCTGCAGCCCCCTCAGCACCCCTACTTCCCGCGTCCCTGCACAGGCCTAAAGTGTAAGCAGAAGTTTGAATGTTTAGTTCTCTCTTCTATCATAATTAAACAGGGCTTTCATGTTGCACGTGCTGAAGCTCCTCTCGCTTCTGAATTGCGAATAGCAAAAATGCATCATAGACAAATGTTTGAAAAACAGCTGGCGACTCTGGTGAGATAGAATTTGCAAGATAATGTATATATAGCAATAATAAATGTATGTGCGTTTTCTTCATTTCTCCAGTACCGATAGCAGAACCGTTAACGTCAGAGCTTATCGATACTCCGGTCTTTCATAATTTAGCCCCGGGACCGATTAAATACCGGGTTTCGGTACCCATCCCTAGTTATGGCTTCTGATTAGTAATTTTTGCTCATTGCATGCACAGTGTATAGACTTCCCACTAATGAAACTTCTTAGACTGTGTGAAAGATATTTTTTCTCACATTGGCATTAGATAACCAGATTCTCACTCACGTCATCCAGAGAAACATGTGAAGAAAATGTGGTGACCATAAAAAGAACAAATAAATAAGATAGAAAAAAAAAAGCTTGTCTAGAAACTCACTCGCAAGAACAGAACAAAGTTTCAGGATGAAGTGTAAAATTTCTGTTGCTCTTACTCAGATCGGGCACCTGGCACTGCGAATGTGTGAAAATGAGTCGATAATGCTCTTTACATGACAGTAAGCTCAAGTCGTGGTTGGGACGATTGAGTTATCTCATTACTGTATGTAGGTAGACCTTGGATCCACCCCATCAACGCTTCCTACTGCCGAATAAAAAACTCACCGCACTGACACATCACACACAGAGAGCGAGTAAGAAATATACTGAAAGAGAAAGAGAGCAAGGGGGTCTCTAAGCCGACAAAATACAAAGAATATTACATATGAAATTACATCTGTGGAGAGAAGTAGTTTGAGTTTCCTCCACTTGAAACAACACCTCTAGATAATCTGATGTTACTTTTTCCATTATCCTCAGGTTGATTTGGCCCAGATTCAGAGGTCAAGATATGCAAGATGTATTGATACTGAAGACATGACACTCGCCTCTGCTGAAGAACCCCTGAGAACCCTCAAGCAGCACTTGACCAGTTTCATGAAGTAACTCTGTTCTCAGGTCTGCACTGACAACATGTGTTCTTCCTGTGATTGAGAGGTAACATTTCTCTAACCTGTTTCCACAGATAAAGGTTATCAGCCAAACTGTACATCCTTGAAGATAACACGGCTTCAGCCTTCCAAGACGTGCAGTGTATTTTATCACAGGCCTCCATGTACTACCATCAAAGGACATGAAAGACCGACTGACTATACTACATGTAGATTGCGATTTGGCTTTTTTTTTTTTTTGGTAATGCAAATATATATATATATATATATATATAGCTTAGATCCTGATACACAGAGACCGATTCTTTGGAGAATGAGGTCTTTAAGACAGCCAGCCATTTGAGTAAACACAGAACGGGACTGTTTAACTCAGCCTTTATCTAACAAGATATGGACTTCTTTCCAATGCTGTTTAGTCCAGATAAAGCTATGCTTACATACCTGCTAGCTTAATCATGCTGAAACAAGACAGACTTTCTTTTTTCTTTCCATTTTTTTTTTTTTTGCCCAACTGACATTTGTTTTTTATGTCAAGCCTCTTGCTACACTATAAGTCACATAGTTTTATTGTCTATGCCCATAATTTAGTCATATCATATCTAAAGATTGAATAATGCAAGCTGTTTTTTTTAAGTATGTGACATTTTGTGGACTGTTCAGGCTCTGTAGAAACCAGTCAAAGTGTTGCATTATGTGTTACTGTAGTCACCCGCATGAACTTCTCCACCTACACTAGTGTGATTGTCACATAGGTTCTGAGGATGAACTGGATCAATATCACACACAATTAAGTTGTTTTGAGCTTTTTTTCTAGGTTACAGTGAATGTATTTGCGTTGAGAGAGGGACATAAATCTTTTAATAATCCCTAGATGTGACAGCAATCTGCAGCAACATGAATGACAACAACTTCAGGATTGTGATGTGAATGTGTGCACTGACACAAAAGGCTGAGAAAAGATCAACTTTATGCAAATAAGCAGTGATGTGATGCAGCAACTACCAATCGGAGTCAGTGAAGACATGATCTGTGCCGTGTGAGATACTGCAGTCGAGTGTAAGCAAAATTCATTCTACTGTGAGCAATTTCAATCTTTTGATTTGGTATTTGTTTCTTCCTACCTACAGGGATATAATAAAAAATATGGATGGAAAACTGCCAGACATTGTCACCATTTTGATTGAGTTTGAAAATCATTTATTTTGGTCATATGATATATTTTGCACTACTGCAATTTATAAACAAACACTTTCCCCTGCAGAATGATCTTTTTTAGCAGCAAGAAAACTGATGGCTTGTCATTAAAGGGACAGTTCACCCAAAAATGAAAATTACCCCATTATTTACCCTCAAACCATCCTAGGTGTATATGACTTACTTCTTTCAGGCTATTACAATCAGAGTTATATTAAAAAATGTCCTGGCTCTTCCAAGCTTTATAATGGCAGTGAATGGTGGTTGAGATTTTGAAGCCCAAAAAAGTTAATCGATTCATCATAAAAAGTGCTCCACACGGCTCTGGAGGTTACTAAAGACCTTCTGAAGTGAAGAAAAATATCCATATTTTAAAGTTTAGAAACTGTAATCTCTAGCTTGTTTCTGCTAACTGTCGAGTGTGCGTTCACGACAGAGTGGTGTTCCAGTGGATGACGTGTTTAATGCAGAAGTGCATAAGAGAGAGCAAAACAAAACACCAGTCACGAATTAGAAGTACAGGATTTGTAAAGAAAAATGTCAGAGGATTTTGATACAAGCCAAGAGGACTCTTGTTTTCCTTTGCTGTAAACAAAACTTGGTTCTCGAGTGACTAGCATATTCTCACCGGAGCATCCAGTGGATGACGTAGGACGTAGGCGTTGCATAAGCTCCCTTTTTGGGGGGGTGAACTATCCCTTTAAAATTATATCTTATTTTTACCTGTGATCAACCTGGACCAGTTTCACGTCCCACAGATAAAGTTAGGGCATCCAGCAGGAACGCCTACTTGCGACCAACAGTATAGCGACCTATTGACCTCCAGCGATAAAATTGCTCCGACTGATGCTCAATGTATTGATGTAAAAGGGAAAGACAAGGAGGATATGGGGAACAGAAGCAACAGGTGGGCACCAGACCAGTGGATAAAAGGAGGCTTTGTGTCGAAAACAAGATGAACTCATGCAAGGAGGCTCTGGGGAAGACGAAGGAGAGTCGGAGAGAATGTCAAAAAGTGTTATAAAGAGGGGAGAATGGTTTGAAGGTCTCAAGGAAAGTTTCGGAATAAAACCCCTTAGAGAAGAACAGCTGAGGAAAGCACTGAACCTGAATTGATCACCAACAGGTGCTGTGTACACTCAAAATATAAATTCTGTATCATCACTAAGGCCTTTAAAGCTAATTGGGTGATATTCAGATTAGTCTTCAGTCCTACCATGGCTTCTTTGGTTTCAGTGGAAGTGGCAATCACATAAGTGAATCTATTGGCCATAATTTATAATGCATTTCAGCTCAGTTTTTCTTGTGGGTGTCACATAAGAGAGTTTGCTGTATTTTTGTGAAGAGCCTAACAAAAATAAGCATTTGAATACAGCAGCCCCTGAGCAAAGCATTGGGTGAATATGGAGACCCAGAAGAAATATACCATTCCTTCTAAGTTATTGAAGTGTTTCGTGACGAGGTGCATGCAAGCCCATTCTGCAGCAGGAACATTTTATAAATATGGTTGCAAGTTGCCCACATTGATCTTTTGTTTTGTTCCATGTTTAAAGAATTGATGAAACTCTTTTCCCATGAGATCCCTACGGTTTCTCAGAGCAGGGTGTACTGTGTAGAATAGTGAAGTAAAAGAAGCAGAACTCACTTATTAAAACAACATTTGAAATAAATCAGTCTGAAGAGGAGAGAGGAAAAGAAAAAAATTGAAAGAAAACAGTGTGGCATTGCAGCTCTGTGGGGTCACAGAACATATGGTTCCATTATTCAGTCTAAGGAAGATATTCCGCTCTCTCCACATAACATTACTTAGACTCAGGGAGGGAGTTTGCAATACTCATTCTCATACTCATATTTCTAGCAGGGATTGTACCCTGGACATCACGCAATAATGTCACTAGTTTGCATTACTGTATTTACACTATTTTCTTTTATTTTACTTTAGTACATCATTATAGCATTTGTGCAAATATACTTTCCTATGTCTGTCATAAAATGATGGATGTTGAAGAAGTCCATAAACATCCAACTGGCATGATTTCTATTTTAAGGTAAACATATTTAACATTATACTTTATGTTCTTTATGAATACATTGCTGCTGTTTTGAATAGCCTATATATGCAGACCAACAGCATGATTGTGAGTAGAATACTGCTTTACAACAGGTCATTGATAAAAAGTTTATATTAAGTAACATTTTAGACAAAGATATTAACTTGAATAGCATTTTTAAATCAACTGGTTGAGTGAATGAATCAATGACTCATTCATAAAGACAAAGTTTTGTTTCTATATTAATCAGTGTTTTAAATTAATCAGCTGAGTGAAAGATTCAATGACTCATTTTATGGTAATTTGATTTGTTTCAAAATGAATTAGCATTTTTTTAACTAATCAGTTAAGTGAATGACTTAATGACTGCCGTAAAAAGATGATCAATTGCTTTATTCATGAATGAATCAGTATTTTTGAATTAATTGGTTGCATGAATGACTCAATGACTCCAAAAGGCAGTCACATGTTTCATTCTGAACGAATCAGTGTTTTTAAATAAAGCAGTTAAGTGACTCAATGGCTTTGTCCAAATACCCACACTTGCAGTCTTTGCACTTGACCACTTGATTACTTAAATGACGTATTTCCTGTATTTGGCCGAAGTCTTCAAGTGGGTGTGAAGACCACAAGTGTGTGTCGAACTTTTCATTACCTGATAGGACACACTTATAGTGTTGTAAAAATGCTTTATTTTAATTTTAATTTGAAATACTTTGCATTTTAAAATCAACTTCTAAATGTCTGTTCAGTAGTCCCTATAACATGACATAATTTTAATTTGTGGTGCTTCTAATTAAATGATAAAAAGCAGTTGCAAATGTTGTACAAAATAAATATCACCACAACTCATCTTTGCACCAATAAAAGTAAAAACACTGTTTTTCTACCAAATTATTTGTAATATCTAATTATTATATTAATATTTAACTTACATTGGAAAGGTTTCCGTGACTTCTCGCGAGATCTCGGCAAAAAGTCTCACGATTTATTTCCAGAACATGATGCATGATGGGATACACTTAGCCTTGAATAGCGCTCTGGAGCGGTATTCGAGATAGTGTGGATTTAGTATCCATTAAGGGCACTGCACTTTGGCATTTTGAAGACATGGGACAGACTTGCACACTTACTTCCTGTCGCGTGCACGCGCTCTCAAGTGGCCAAGACCGCAAGTGTGGATATTTGGACAAGGGGAGTGACTGACAAAGACAATAGTTTTTTTTTCCAGAATGAATAGTTTTTTAATGGATCAGCTGGATGAATGATTCAATGACTCATTCGGCGATCCCTTTGATTTGTTACTAAATGGTTTCGAAGTGGTCCAGTAAATGAAATCCAAACCACTGTCAGCACTCTTGGAACCCCGCTCAGCCAGTCATATTGGGACCAGACTGGAACTAACTGTTGTATAATTGCATTTGAATATAAAATTGAATATTAATTAAAATATCCAGATTCTGAGGCTGATTATCAGCACAGCAAGATAAAAGCTACCATACAATCTCAAAATACATTGTTTAAAAGTATTTCAGCTTTGTTACAATCCTGCTTGCTAGTTCAGGGAGGGTTGCAGGAAGTGATGTTTAGGGCAAGTAATAATTTTCCAATTTTAGAAGCCATTTGTTGTGTTTTCTCATAGGGCAACACAAGACTTTTGCCTTGAGATTTGAGACAAGAGGCCAGTTCCTCCACAAAACACTGAGAATAAATCAGGTTCTTTCTTCCTACAGTGGAATGATGGGATGGGTATGCAGCACAGCTCCTCACATGTTTGGCCATGTAAATGTACAGCTGACGGCAACAGTGCAGAGGGGAGAAAAGGTTATTCCACTCGTTGATTAATGGCCCATATCTGAGAAATCAATAAATGTAAATCAAAAGAAGAAAACTCTTTATTCAGTTCCCTTCTGAGAATGAACACACGCAGCTGGTTTCCACCCATGGACAAATAGGCTACCTGTTCACATTCTGTCAATTCTCATCGGAGGATGAAAGGAGATTGATAGGCAGGAATCTAGGTCTTGAAAAGAACGATACTTGATTCTGATTGGTCAGTCAAGGCATTCAGTTGTCTGAAATTTCCTAACATTTGCCATCGACCATGGCAATGATGTATATAATCTAACTTAAATCAGTGCTACTTTGATGTCTTTCATGTCACACTACAAACTCACTCTCTCCGTTTTTAGAGCAAACACAACTGATGCCATCTTGCATCTCAGTTATCAGAAAAATTAAAAAACTTACATTTAAAAGCTTAAACTTAAAAAAGAGTTATGTTGCCTTTGCAGTAGGGGTGTGACGAGACATTTATCCCACGAGATGAGACACGAGACGAGACGAGATTTTTTTACTTTTTTAAAGAAATACTCGATGAAATATATAGGGAAAATAGTCTTTTATTCAATTGAAAAACACAAAATACAAAAAAAATATAGGTGCATTTTGAAATCAACTTGTACTTTATGAAATTAAACTTCTATTTTAATGAAGTATATGCTGTAATAAACATGTAAACACTGCAAAATGCTCTGTCACAAACTTGACTGACAGGCAAGTAATTGCACAAAAATTACAAATAGTATAAATAAAAATAAATAATAAACAACACAAATATCCTTTAAAGTGGAAGTGAAGCAGTCAGTCAAGTTTACATCATTTAGTAAACTGATTTCCACTTTAATAAAAAATATATAATAAACACGATTAATATAACCGTTTTAAAGAAAAAAAACGATGTTTTGTTATAGTTTTTGGAGCAAGGGCGCCGCCATCTTGCAGTATCACAGAGTGTGACGTCATGGGGTTGGTTCGCTCCATTGGCCAGTGCAGTAATATAAGCATTTCTTTACTTTTTGAACACACACTTGTTTTTAAATTGAGGAAGACGAATTTAAAAGAACTGTTGAGCCCATAATAAGTGCAACTGCTTAAGCATTTGAGCCGATATGGTGAGGGGACTGAGCAGTAGGCTACTACCGTTACGGGTGGAAGTCCTGAACCTGCTGGTTTGGGGTGAAGAGTGGGTTGGAAACAATACGTGTTTACATGGATACTTGTCAAGACCATGATTCTGACATAATTTTGTGTGCATTTGGTCAAGAAGACGCGAAAGATAACTCAATTTGGTGCTCGCATATGCTGTCTGAGCTGCGGCTTTTGGCGTGCGTGAACATTTGTGCGTTTTTGTGACATTTACGGCACCCATCTGGATTTATTAATTCAAATAACAGCCATAACTTGACCAACAACAAAGTAAACTGACCTTCATACAGAATATCCAACAGTTCTGCATGAAGAAAAGTTTGTTTTCAGAGCCAGCACACCATGCATTAACTCACATCCAATGAGTTCCATTGCCGTGAGTTACATGCAGTGAGATTTCCATTGCCCACACAGTAGCACTTAACGATAGCATCAGCTGTATTTTTGTAAGAGGTTACTGTCAGTCTCTTGCAGGTGACGGCTGGGTCAGGTTCGAGGATGTTGCTGGTTTGAAGAGCATGATTAATGGTCAGAATGATGTCTGTGACAGCACCCCCTACAGTTGTCTCTGGGTACTCCACAAATCTGTTTCTGCTCAAAGATGCCAGGGTCATGTTTACAGACGAGATATCATCAAGCAGACTGGCTCAGGAAGGAGTTGATGAATAGTTGTGTGGCTGTTTGTGGCAGTGCCCCTGCTGGCCAGGGTTTGGTGTTTATGGGTGGTGAAGAGACCTCAAACTGTGTAACTATGGGGACCTAGAGACACTAAGTCATGATAAATGTGTGCAGGGACTCAGCGTGCATGTGTGTGTGTAGGCTGGTGTCTGTTTCTGTGTGTGTTTTTATGTGTCTCAGAGAGCAAATGGATGGGATTGTGTTTGTGTGTGTGCTGGGATGCAACTTCCCTACAGGCCTTGTTTTCCATCATCATCGTGGTAGTTACCTTGCTGTCTATGGGAGGGTCAGAGAGCCCTCAAATTTCATCAAAAATATCTTGAATTGTGTTCCGAAGATGAACAAAGGTAGACCGAGGGGTCAACTAAGCAAGATTTGGCAGGTTAGCATGGTCTTATTACCCCCGCTGGTAGATGCCATAACTGCAGAATTAAGCAAAAAGCATAGTTTTCTATGTATTTAGACAAAATACAATTTCTGCAAGCAAAAATATTTCAATGTAGTATATAATGAATAATATATATAATGAATTATATATATATATATATATAATTAATGACAGAATTTTCATTTTTGGGTGAACTAACCCTTTAAATACAGATTTAAAATCATAAGATATAGTTTAATAGCTATGAATCTTGTTTTGAAATCAAATCTTTGTGTAGCAAATACGTCAGGAAACACTGGCATCTAACAATGCCTTGGGAAAAAAACAGTTAATCCTAAAAAATAAAGCATATACATAAACCCAAATAGGAAATAAAAGTTATCGAATAAGCATGTGTACTATTTTGCCCTAAAATCCTGAAACTTTGATGTCTCATATTTTAGAGCAGTCAGTGCATTTTGGGAAAGAAATAAAAAAATTAAATTAAATCTTTGTGTGTGTGTGTGTGTGTGTACTGGTTTAATTATATTTGTAAGGATCGAATATCCTCAATAATAGTGAAAGATCGTGACAACCCACTAGTGAAGACATTTCACTAGTCCTCACTAGTTAAAAAGCTTATAAATCAGCCAAAATATGTTGTTAATGTAAATCTAGTGTTCTGCACATGTTTCTGTGAAGGGTAAGTTTTGGGGTAGGGGTTGGGTTAGCTGATAGAAAATATTATTAACCTGACAGAAAATCAATGGATGTGTGTGTGTGTGTGCGTGTGTACCTACTTAACCATATTTTGGGGACAAATTTGTACCCAAAAGTGAGCAAACCCTGACAAAATCACCAATAGCCTCCATCTGGGGACGCCCTTGTTTGTAAAACTGGTAAAAAAAATAAAGTAAACAAAGTTTGTTTTTTTTATTGTAAAAATGCATAAAGTTTTCTGTGAGGGGTAGGGTTAGGGGTGGGTTTAGGTTAAAAAGTGTATAACTATCTGTATATAAAAACAATAGAAGTCTATGTAATGTCCCCATTTAGATAGCTAAGTAAACGTGAATGTGAAAATATTCAGATGTAACCCCTTTTGTAATCATTAAGATTTACATAAGTAACTGTAATTTAATTATATATTTTTTCTCAGTAACTGTAACAGATTACAGTTACATTTATTTTGTAATTAAATTACGTATCTTCATTACATAGTTACTCACCAAACACTGCGTACATCCCACTTTACATAGAGAGGAACACACAAGGCATCCAGGTTTTAATGCATAGATGAGTTCAAGATAATTTCAAGATGGCAAATTAAAGGATATTTGTACTGTAACTGCACTGTAATTGCTCAAGAAGTCATTTGTGGCAAACCAAGCTTCTTGATAAAGACTGTTATTTTCTTCTATTATTGTGCCTGATTAACAAAGAAAAAGTTCATAACCTAGTTTTCATAATCTAAAAATATTATTTTGGATAAAATCAAACTCACCCTACATTACATACCCCTGAAAATTGTTGTTTCATTGCTGTTTTAGTATTATTTATGTAGTATTTATTAATATTTTGAATTAACTTTTAATATTTTAGATTTTATTTTTAGTTTAAGTAATTTTATGTGCTTTTGTCATTTTGTATTTTCTATTTAGCCTTAATTTATTTTTATTTCAGTTTTAGTACTTAAACTTTAACTTATTTTAGTTAATTGCCAAGACAACACTTCTAATTTCTGTCTTTGAAGTTTACGTTTTTTTAATCAAATTTTTAAATTTCAATTACCGAAAACGATACCTTAATAGTCTGTTACAAGTAATGATTTTAACAATAAGTGTTAGTTTTAGATAACAATAACAACACTATGTTTGACCCAGAAATATGTCACATTAGAGATATTAAATGCATTCTGAATGTCATTTCCTGTTGTCTATTAGCGCTCTGTAAATATGTGGCCAATAAAAAAATGATTGCTGTCTGACATGTCTTTTCTCATTTTAATACAAGCCTAAAGATGAAAAACACACAAAGAGAGCCAAATAACATAACTGATCAATAATATCACTTAAGAGATACTCAGAGCGAGCAGATACAAACTGGAAGCGAGATTGCCTTGAGAAAAATCAACAGGGAGAAAAGTGGTGGGTCATTTGATATTTGCTTAGCCACTCTCAAACAGCTTGCCATGTTCTCTCAGGAGCGGTGTGTGTGTGTGTGTGTGTGTGTGTGTGTGTGTGTGTACATGAGTGTGTGTGAGAATCAACCTCCTTGGCAACAATGGCTGTACGATACTTAATAAATATATTTTAAAAGATGTGGGGTGTGTAAGAGAGAGAGTGCGCTTAAACATGAAATCAATATTCTGCTTGGCAGAGGAGTTTATCCACACCACTGTTTGTAGTGGCGGAGGGGTCACAAGGACACCCACTCACACATCCATCATGGAGGAGATGAAGCCAGATGAGGAGAGAAGGGGAGAGAGAGATAGTGTGTGTTCAGAGGAGGTGAACGAGTGCAGTAGTGGGTGAGGAGGAGGAGGAATGTGTTAAACAGGAGCTCAAATACTCCTCGTGCTGCTGGTCTTGTCACTGTTAGCAGGAGCTGTCTCCGACTGGATGGGCTGAACTAAATTGGGATTTTTTATGATGTCATGATAATACTGAAATGAGAACATTACCACTATGGCCTAGGGGGGTCTATAATACCTGGGACCTATCCGTTAGCATGTTCATTCATCTCAATGGCAGTTGGTCAGCTGACACTGGACCCTCAGGAAGTGTGTGAATTGAAATCTGACATTTTTGTTCATGGGAAGTTTGTATAGTCATTCACCGTAGTTTTAAGTATGTTGTGGCTAATTATGGAGTTATGGAGTAAAAATTACATCAAGACTGTTGATTAGATGATGGCACAACAATGTGCACTGTGCATATAAAAAAAATTAATAAATAAAAGCAATCTGTCACTGGAAAAAACTTGTAATACAATGATATTGCAGAAAAATTACAATTAAAATTCATGAACGTAATTTGCATTTGCTATTTCCTGCACATTTACTGTAATTTAAATGTAAAACTGAACGTGTTAGTATTTTGTTTTAATTTTGCTATGTATTAACCAAATATATTAAAACAAAATGTATATTTGTTAATGCAATAAAAATAGTAAATCGACCATTTATATATATAATTTAAGACATCACAATTAAGATTACATTTTCACAAACTAAAAAATAAATATTATATTTTTTCATAGTACAGTGTGTAATTAATTTTTTTAAATTTTTAAATAGAATAGTCTTAATTCTATGGAAGCCCATTTTTGACACAAAAGAAAAAAATCCTTCTTTGGTAAATATAATTACGACAAAAATTCAAAATTTTGAAAAGTCGAAATGATGAGCTACTAAGTCATAATTATGACAAAGTCATATGACATACTAAACATACAAATTTATATTTATGAGACGAAAGTTGAAATCACGAGATACCTCATATCTTAATTATGAGAAAGTTGAAATAATGTCAAAATATCAAAATTATGACTATTCTTACATCATAATGACTTTTTATCTCATAATTTCGACTTAAGTAATAAGTCTTAACTCATAATTATGATTTAACAAAGATAAAGATGGTGTGAGTTTTGGACAGGACAATCTATTTGGCCGACCAGACGGTGGAGTGTTTTATCATTACCTTTTATTTCGGCAAACCTTTAATCATTATGTTTTCAATTCTGTCTGGTGACACTACCAGCACAAAAATTACACACTTCACCTTTAGAGCAAATAAAGACAAATCTTATAAACATTGCCCAGATAAATCGCTTAACACCTAATGTTCCTGTCTGGTGTGGATTATTCCTCTGTCCTCGTGGTCACTGTAGGGTTCTCTCTGTTTTAAAGCCAGATCATACAGTGCTGGCCAATGTCAAGCAGACGTCGGAGGGGTGGGAGGTTGACGTTAATCATTGTGAGATTGCCGGGTAGATAGCGCTGTGACTAATTTCTGTCTTAGCTGGGAGAGTGATTAATGTTGGGAGCTCAGGTTGCAGGAGATAAGCTTCGGCCTTCTGTGAGGCTGCTAGGGAGGATAAAACAGACCACACTTATCAAGGGCATGATGGGAAAGTTAGGGGGGCTCTAGAGAGTTTTGATGCATATGGTCATCAGCAGATACGATCAGCCAGTCAGTGGAGTAATCCATTAAGCCTAACCCCAACTATAGACGCCCTGACACTGGAATTTGAGGAAAAATAAGAGTGCCATGTTGAAGGATTCGCAGGAAAATCAATTGCATAAAGCACAGACTCAATAGATTCATGTCAACAAATTTGCTCAGGGCAAGATGGACTGATAGTGTTAAGACTGACATGAGATTTTGGCACGTTGGCAAATGTTAAAAATCAGCATCACTGTAAACCCTGGGTTATCTTGTGGCATGTTTCACTCTGTTTAATCTTTACACATGGTTAGTAAAGGGTGGCTGAGTTTCAGGTTTTACACTGTACATTTGTTGTAATTCTGTATTAGAGCCCTGCATTTCAACCAGAACCCGACAGGGCCCGACTTATTTTCATGTCATAGCTCACACGCAGGCCGGGCATTGGGCCTGTTTTAGGCTTCTTTTTATATTTTAGACATTCATTAATTCAGGTGATGGAAAAGATGCACTGCGGTGGTGGAAACAACACGCGACCATGCTACCGCGTCCGCGAGTGTCAAGACAGGCTCGCACAGTGTTGAGTGTCCCCACCAGCTGCAGCAGCAAGTGTGCCTTCAGCACGGCTGGAAAAGTTATAGAAGAAAGGAGGACTGGATTAAAACTAGGGCTGGCCCCAGCTAAAGAATTTTTCTATTCGTTCATTTAAGCCATTATTCGACTGATATAATGAACATTACGTTTATGTTCATTTAAAGGGATAGTTCAACCAAAAATTTTAATTAGCCCATGATGTACTCACCCTCAGGGCATACTAGGCGCATCTGACAGTCCTCTCTCAGACGAACACAATCGCAGTTACATTTAAAATTGTCCTGGCTTTTCCAAGCTGTATAATGGCAGTGAATGGTGGCCCTGTTTTTGAAGCCCAAAAAACTGCATCCATCCATCCATCCATCATAAAACTACTCCACACGGCTCCGGTGTGTTAATAAAGGCCTTCTGAAGTGAAATGATGCGTTAGTGTAAAAAAAATAATTTTTAAAAATGTATCAACTTAGGGTGACCATACGCGTCATTTTTAAGGGACACACCCTTGCCAGGATTTCTATATTGCCTAAAATATCCAGGTTTTGGCTGTTAGCACTGTGCAGATCGATCGTTGTATGGCATTATTTCACGAGTGCTACAGAGAGCAGAGCAGGCGGCTCCTTATGCTTTTAAATCACTCTCACAGTATACTTTGGTGTCATACAATGATCAGTGCGCAGCAGTCGAACGAACGAACGAACGAACATGTGCGCATATTTGCATCACTTTGATCGTTCTCACCTTCTCACGTACGACGCGCCACGATTAGTCGATTATGTACAATACTTGCATGTTATTGGTCAAACTACTTTGGATGTTTTAGGCAATATAAAAATCCTGGCTAGGACGTGTCCCATATAAATGGCACATATGGCCACCCTAGATAAACTGTAATCTCCAGCTTCCGGTCGCTCAAGCAGGTGCGTTCACGACAAGGCGTTTAAGTGTATGATGTAGGCGTAGCGGAAGGCGCAACGTAGCAAAGTCCTTTGCTCCTGTAAACAAACGTCGGTTCTTGCGAGACTAGCATATTCTCACCGAACCTTACTCTACGTCCTACGTCATTCGCTGGAATGAACGCGAAGTTAGCAGAAGGTAGAGATTGCAGTTTATAAAGTTTTAAATATGGATCTTTTTCTTACAAAAACGCATTGATTCTCTACAGGAGGCCTTTATTCACCCCCCGAAGCCTTGTGGGACACGTTTTATTATGGATGGATGACTTTATTGGACTTATTTTGGACTATTGACGAAAAACACCCACTCATTGGAAGAGCCAGGATATTTTTTTAATATAACTCAGATTGGATTCGTCTGAAAGAAGAAAGTCATATACACCTAGGATGGCTTGAGGGTGAGTAAATTATGGGGTAATTTTCATTTTTGGGTGAACTATCCCTTTAAGAATTACGAGGTCAAAAAAAAACATGAAGCAATGAATCATTCACAATAAGATCAATAACATGAATTTAGAAAAAATATACATGTAGGTTGGATTTTTATTTAAAATACTTTAACTGTTTCCCTAAATCTAAACAGTATGAAAGCATATAGCAAGATGCATGAATGTTTAAGGTATCTTTGTTTTTGTTTTTTATGGCCATTTTTAATCTTCTTCTTAGTTTTGAAAGCAATGGCCCAACTGTGAGTGCTGCCACATTTTGATCCCACAAATCACTGCAGTCAATTGCACTCACATGCGCTTTGCTATGACGAAATTTTCGTCACATGCACTGCGCATATATTTTTAACTTAACAGAGATGAATACAGTGAGCTGAGCTTATAGTTTGCCAGTAGTGTAAAAACATATAACATCATGTTCTATTAGCAGATTTACGCTGTTCAGATGGATGTGCTTCTCCCTAGTTCAAAACATTTCACCACTCATCCAAGTGGCTTCATTAGTTGTGGTTTGTAAAATCATGTTCTCTTTAGTCAGACTCAGCTCTCATCAGAATTGACCATCTCTTACAGTAGGTTGCTGTTTTTGTCTCTCATCATATAATTACTTTAAACTGATGCCACACAATGCTTCACTTAGAGAGCTCCGCACCAGCTACATACTGACATCTGATGGTTAAATAGGGTAAATTAATTTGTTTTGTTCTCACTTTTGTCTCTCTCTCTCTCTCTCTCTCTCTCTGCCCCGCACACATTCACTATTTTTTTGTTCCCGCTACGGTTGGACAGTAGCGGAGCCGTCCAGAAGGAGGGGCAGCATCAGAATGTGCCTCAGTATGATGGGAAAAGGAAGGCACATGTGGTTTTGTTATGGGGCTGTGCTGAGATTCTTTCTTTCCCATGTCATGAGGCTGAACAGTGAGCCAGTTTTGACAGATCTCCTGCTGCAATGGTAAACCGTTTTACCCAACCGCAGCTCTCAGCTCAAGATGGGCCAGCACAAGAAGCTCATCACAGCCATCTGTACCGCATTCAAAAAGGCAAGTGTTGCAAAACTAATTGTTTTGCGGACAGTAAACCGGAGAGAAGTTTAAGTTAGCATAAAGTGTTGTGCTCTGATTGCGGTTTGTATCTTGTATTTCCAGTCATGTCTATGTACCCGAGAAGTTTGGTTTGAATAAATAACTACATCTGCAAATTGCACAATACCATCAGTCACATAAAACACATCATAGCAGTACAGCACTTTATGATTAATACCTTTAAAAACTAAACTTAATGAACTTTTTTTTTCAAGTGGGGCTCATTGCCCTTGTTATTTTCTGTATACTTTCAAAAATAATTATTATATTATTATAAGTATTATATTATTATGATATTATTTTATTAAATGATTTTAATGAAAAACATCAATTTGCATCAATATATATGCAAATTGAAAAACATCAATATATATAGGGTATCCTATATATCCTATTGGGTAGGATCATCGGTTTCTAGACAGACAGGCAGCAGCTAGTGAGGCTGGGAAAGCTCACATCCAACACCCGCACCATCAGTACTGGAGCACCTCAGGGTTTTGTGCTCTCCCCACTGCTCTTCTCCCTCTACACAAATGACTGCACCTCTAAAGACCCCTCTGTCAAACTCCTGAAGTCCTGAAGTCATCGTTCTCATCAAGGACAGAGACGAGTCTGCTTACAGACAAGAGGTTGAGCAGCTGGCTGTCTGGTACAGTCACAACAACCTGGAGCTGAACACACTCAAAACTATGGAGATGATTGTGGACTTCAGGAGAAGCCCCCCTGCACTCCCCCTAGTCAACATCATGAACAGCACTGTGGCTGCAGTGGAGTCATTCAGGTTCCTGGGCACCACCATGTCTCAGGACCTGAATTGGGACAATCACATTGACTCCATTGTAAAAAAGGCCCAGCAGAGATTGTACTTCCTTCGTCAACTGAAAAAGTTCAACCTTCAACAGGAGCAGATGACAGTTTTACTCAGCTGTTATTGAGTTGGTTCTGTGCACTTCTATAACTGTCTGGTTTGGGTCAGCCAGCAAATCAGATATAAGAAGGCTTCAACGGACTGTTAGGACAGCTGAAAGGATAATTGGTGTGCACCTGCCCAATCTTCAGGCCTTGTACAACTCCAGAGTGAAGAAACGGGCAGGAAACATCATCACAGACCACTCTCACCCCAGCCACAACCTGTTTGCACTTCTCCCCACAGGCAGACGTTACAGATCTCTGTGCAATAGAACATCTAGGCATAAAAGCAGTTTTTCCCCCCATGCCATCTCCAGCTTAAACAGCTAACACAGAAATTACCACCTGTCTTCTGTAATTCATTTCTTAATAACTAATTATTTTTATTAATACAGCTGTATATACAGTAAATAGTGCATAAATCTGTACATAAATCTTCTGTTCCAGATGTATATTACATTATTATTATTATATATTTTTAGGAGTTTTTCTTTCCTTAATCTAACTTTTTAAATGTTCTTTCTGTTCTCAATGTCACATATGTATGTACTGTATGTATGTTTGTACCAAGAGCTCCTAAAAAAAACACAACAAATTATTTTGTGTTTGCACACACTTGGCGAATAAAGTTCATTCTGATTCTGATATGTGTATGTGTGTGTGTGTGTGTGTGTGTGTGTGTGTGTGTGTGTGTGTGTGTGTGTGTAAATATACACACACTACATTTTTTTTCACTCTATATGTCTTTTTAAGTATTTGGTTGCTTTGTGTGAAAACCAGACCAAAATATATGTTATTCACACAAAATATTGTTCTGCTCTGCCAAACTTTGGTCAGTTCTGGACACATGTCAGTCTGTTTGTTTATCTGTCTTTTCTTGTCTTGTCTTGTCTTGTCTTGTCTTGTCTTGTAAAACACCAGACAGGACTTTGAGGACTTAAGCAGCCAGACAAACATCAAATTAATGACAATTAACTGGAATCAAGCAGTCTGTCTTGTGTGTCTGTCAAACGCTGAATCTTCTAATTAGACCCAGCATGCTCCCATCACTCGCAAAGCAAGTCTGTAACTATGCCACCACACACCCAATTATTTTAAACCTCGACCAACTCCTTCTGCGCAAAAGCTCTCAGGGTCTATGAGAACAGATAATGCAGCTAAAGACACCCGCAGTAGCCAGCTCAGCAGCCACGTGGCCCAGCCTCTGCCTCACCGCCCCGGGGCATCTGCTATGCTGGCCCCGACTCCTCCAGGCTCTGGGAGATCTGCCTAAAATAAGATGTCAAGGGATTGTAGAAGCAGCTGTCAGTATTCCCAGAGTCTGTACACCATGGGGGACGACTTGGTGGATTAGACGAGGCTATCTTTTATTTACCAAACTAAACCGCTATTGGTGATACTGGGTGTAGTTTGTAGAAACATGATGGAATGCGACACCTTGGGAAACTTTCTGCAGATTTATAATGCTGCGGCGGTGTGAGGAACATTTACTTTAACAGTTTTGTTGATATGTTGACAGAGTTGATGTCAATCAGGAATGACATTAATGATAGTAGCCAGTCTATTGATTTACTTGCTGAGAAATACTGTAGTAGTTTCAGCTAGACTTGCAAAGAGCTCAGTATGTCATCAATCATCCACAGATTTTCTGATGCCACAACTTTGGATTCTTATGTAATACGATACACACCTGTATCACTCGTATGTGACTTCTTAGAGAGCTGTCTTATCCTCAGTGGGCATCTCTATAGACCCAAGTTAAAGAAAACCTCTAAAATCCAGCTCTAGCCTCATATAATTAATTCAATTAAATTGAATTCATGAGTTGGAATTAAATTGGCCATATGCCTCATTTAAGTACGTATTAATAGTGTATACAGTGGGTATAAAAAAGAATCACCCCCCTTTAAAATAATCACATTTTGTTGCATTGCAGCCTGAATTGAAGACGGACAGAGTCTTTGTTTTATCCAGCTGTATTTACATTTGTTGAACCACCTTTTTGTTTTGTTGTGTGCTTTGAGTCGTTGTCATGTTGGAAGGTAAACCTTCTTCCCTTTGATAAATTTCTGGCAGAGGGCAGCAGATTTTCCTCAAGAATTTGATGGTATTTTGCCCCATCCATTTTTCCTTCTATCCTGACAAGTGCTCCAGTCCCTGCTGCAGAGAAACACCCCCATAACAGGATATTACCACCTCCATGCTTTACTGTAGGAATGCTGTTATTTGGATGGTGAGCTTTATTGGATTTCCACCAGACATATTGTTTGGTGTTGAGGCCAAAAAATTTAATTTTAGTCTCCTCTGACCATAACACCTTTTTCCATGTGGCCTCAGAATCGTTACGTTTTGGCAAAGCTCAGTTGTGACTGTATGTGGCCTTTCTTGAGGAGTGGCTTTTTTCTTGCAACCCTCCCATACAAGCCATATTTGTGATGTTGTCATGCACACAATGACCACTCTTTGTCATAAATTCCTGTAACTGCTTCAGAGTTGCTGTAGGCCTCTTGGTAGCCTCTCTAAGCAGTTTCCTCAGTTGAAAATCAAATGGCTTTGTGTGCCATTGAGAAGGTGATTAGCTACAACTGATTAAGTTTACAAGTCATTTTTAGGAGAGGGTGATCCTTTTTCCAACTCAGTGATTCTTTTTTTCTGACATGTTGGTGTTATATCTTTCACTTGGATGT
>NW_015552582.1:1394769-1395176 GCF_001515605.1 Sinocyclocheilus anshuiensis | reverse complement strand
GAACAAACACAATCTGAGTTCATTTTGAGCAGCAATTAATTAGTCCAATAACAATCACCTGGTCGTTCTACACAGGACAAACAGAAGAGAGGAAGTTCGACGATTACATATCAAATTAAATCAATCACAATATAATCATATATAAAGGAGAGGGGGAAAAAAGAAGAAAAAAAAGGAAGTTACATAAACTTAAATATATAAATCAGACTCCACAAATCAATGTATGTATGTAAATAGTATAAATTTATAAAAAAAAAAAAACAACATACAAAAGATCAACAGTATATTTCCAGATCTGAATTCTTATTACAAAAAAGGTACAAGGTCTAATTCCCCATTTAAGCCTGGAAGTTTAGTTGCTTTCAGTATATAGATCCAAAGAGACTCTCTCTGTAAAAGCCTATTGA
>NW_015552582.1:1384955-1394356 GCF_001515605.1 Sinocyclocheilus anshuiensis | reverse complement strand
GAGCAGTGTTTCTCAACCAGGGGTCCGTGGACCCCTAGTGGTCCTTGACATAAGGCCAGGGGGTCCGTATAAAGTATACATTTTTGTATCAATTTTGTATATTTTGACATGACATGTTCCCATGAAAGAAAAATACAATATAGCTGATGATATGGCCAAATACTGGACAAGTCAGCTAGATTGAATTATACTTGACTGCATTTGGTCCTCACAAAGACACAAATGATACGAGTCAATTTTGTTCTGGGGGTCCTTGAGGATGGTTCTGAATTGGACTGGGGTCCGGTACGCCAAAAGGTTGAGATTCACTGCACTAGGACATAACCAGGTACTTATTTTCTTAGAGGAAAGATGACTTCTCATTAATTTATCTTTAATCGTAGGTGCTTTCCGGAATACAATGGAGGGAGATTCAGGCATGACTTCCCTGAGATGGGGATCACTCATCACAATTTCCCAATTCTTTTTTATAATTTTCTTAATTCTATTCGCTTCTGTACTGTACTGTGTAACGAAATAAACCGAATTATCAGAATCTTGTGATTTACGTTTTTGTACTAATAACTCATCTCTACTGATGTTTCTTGCTTTATGAAATGCCTTGTTGATCACCCTGTTTTTGTACCCTCGTTCCTGAAATCTTTGAGTCATTTCTTGAGCCCTGAAATCAAAATCATCTTCCTTGTCACAGATTCTTTTTAACCTCTGAAACTGTCCTAAGGGAATATTTTCGATCAACCATGAAGGGTGAAAACGCTCTGCTCTTAAAATAGTAGTTCTATCTGTTTTTTTCCTAAAAACAGTAGTATGTAATACACCATTGCCTTCTTTAAAAATTTTTAAGTCCAAGAAATTTATCTGAGTATGTGAAAAATCAAGACTCAACTTCAAATTCACATTGGTATTATTTAAGTATGAATGAAAGACTAACAGATCTACTTCTGAACCTGTCCATTTTTTTTCTTTATATACGATTATATTGTGATTGATTTAATTTGATATGTAATCGTCGAACTTCCTCTCTTCTGTTTGTCCTGTGTAGAACGACCAGGTGATTGTTATTTGACTAATTAATTGCTGCTCAAAATTAACTCAGATTGTGTTCGTTACTCACACCCTGACGAAGGCAAAATAGCCGCAAGGTGTAGGTGTGCACTTGTCACTTGTTTTTAAAACTTATAGCCATGATGAAATAAAGGCTTTTTAAAACTTTTTGAATAAGATTCGAGTGCCTTGGACTACTATTATTCTTACGAGTTGAATCATCCCTTGCATCCAAAGAGCACCGAGACAAGAACCCTATACCCCGTGCAGCACTTCTTTTGCATTCTTTATTTCGAGGAAAACATAAACTGTGTCCGTCTTCATTTTAGGTTGCATGAATGGCTACACATAGATGTGTGCACACACTGTCAGAGCTGTGTGAGATCACTACCATCCTGCTTTTGTGGGGGTGTGTAGGGGTGTTAAATAATTATTATTAATTTTTTTTCCCCCGTAGGTTTTTAACATTCTAAAAGCTCTTTATTTCAAAGATACTAAAAGCTAGTCAGTGTATTCAGTAGGTGTAATGTATTCAAAGTTGCTTCAGAAGAATTGCAAGTATTACGTACAACAATAAAACAGTGCATTGACATAAAAAAGGTAATTTACTTTTGGTACTTAAGTACTTTTGAAAGCAAGTACTTTTGTACTTTGACTTAAGTATAAATCTGTCTTTACAACTTTTACTTGTAATGGAGTAATATTTGACCAGCAGTATCTGTACTTTCACTCATGTAATGGAGTTGAGTACTTTGTCCGCCTCTGTGAATAAGTCACGGCTGAAGGGCATTTTTAGGCACAACATGAAGCACAGCGTGAGTTTGCAAGTGTGATTACAGTGTAAATTGGTGGACGTACCATACCTGAAACAGAAAACAGTAATATTCCCTCCACACTTCAGAAACTGTGAGCTTCCACACAGACACGCACACACATTAACATTTCACCAGCATGAGAAGACTTTCTTTGACAGCAGGAAGAGTGTGGTCTCAAAATGAAAGGTGAATGACGCAACCTAAAGCCAGCAGGGGTCACTCATAATTCATTACATAAATAATAAACAGTTAATTTTGCTGAAATACATAATACATGGAAGAGTTTTGATACTATATTGATGGTTGTTTATGTTGCTAAAAGTGGTGCGCAGACAGAACCGCTGGGTGAAACGAATAAAACTCAGCTGTTGACCAATCAGAATCAAGGACTGGAACTAATCATTTTATGGTTAAAAGTGACAGTAAAGTCATTTATAATAATGGACTCTGAATTATTGAGTGAAATTTGCTGTGTTTTTTATCAAATAAATGCAGCCTTGGTAAACATTGGATACTCCTTTTAAAAATCTTCCTGACTGCAAACTTTTTAACGGGAGTGTATTTTTAACATTGATTTTATATACTCTTTAGGGCTGTCAAAAAAAAATGTGAATTTCGAATATTCGTCTAATTTAAAATAAAAATCCACAATCGAATACAAAAACGTTGCATTCGAATTTTAGGTGTGCGTTAAGGAGGCAGCCTTATCAGTGGCGCACGAGATGCGATGACGATGTAAGTGTCGTTGCATTTTAATGTTTTTGTTAACCTATAAAGTTGAAGTCACTAGATGCGGCGCTGCTGCGTTGTTAATGACAAATATTGCGGGAAAAGAGAACATCAATGCGGAGAAGATCTTGTTTACGTCAAAACTGAAACCAAGCCGTTCACACAGAACGCATATTTCGCACATTTTCTAGAGGGCCATCTATCACCGTTGCACTTGCGTCTCACACAAAAGAGCCGCATGTTTCGGAAGCCATATAAAATGAATGCAAGTTCAACTTTGAAAAAACATCTCTTGAGACTTTATGGCGGGTTTTTCCCCATCCCACTGCAACTCATTATTTTAAACATTATGCACTTTTTTCACAGATAGTCATGTTATCTTATGCTTTGAATAAATGTGCATTAGTAATATTTTGCTTGATGCGCTCTCTTGTGGCCTCAGGAGAGAAGCCAAAAGCTTTTCTTCACCCTAACTGAAATTATTCATTTTAAATTTGAATATAATTCGAATTTTGATAATATTTATGTAAAAATTTTGAATTTAGTTTTTCAGCCCTTTTGACAGCCCTAATACTCTTACTGCATGTCAATTCATATTTTTTTATTTCACCTTAGGAACCTAGGAGAAACATCTGAAACAAAGATAATTAAATGTGGCATAACTAAGAAATTCCATTAAGCAATGAAAGAGCCGTTAAACAATACATTTTATAGTGTGCGCTTTGCTTAAGTCAGCTGAGACCAGATAATCACTGTCTGCAGGGTCAGTTTCCAGAAATTATGGGAGGGCTGACCAAAGACAAACCTTGTCCAAGGTGAAGACTAGCTCTCAGGTGAGCATTTTAGAGCAGGTAAACCAACAACAACATAGAATAGATAGGTTCATAGGGAAGAACGCAAAGCCGTTTTTTATTACACACTACAGGACCTGCTCCCCTGAGCAAAACTAAACTCTCACACTGTTGTCACATACATCTTGTTTTATTGAGACAGTTATTTTCAAAGCACCAGCTCCTGACGTATACCTCAAGGATGCAGGCAATTATGTGAAGTGAAATGAGAGATCATGAGCAATAAATTGCAACTCCCGCACTCGGCGCCTCAACTCTCAGAGTGGAGTTTGTTTTAGAGTACTACAACCATATGCTTTCAGAGTAGAATTAAACATTAAAGAACGAATGAGATCAGCAGACTCACATTTCATTTTCCAGCTCAGAGTGTGAACAAAAGAAAAGTGAGACCAGAGATGAGAAGCTATTTCAAGTTAGCGCCCCCGAGGGAGCAAGAGCCAACTAACCCAACAGCAGTGGATACGGGACACATTAGCACACTCTTTTTGCCAATATACAAAGCTCACACTTAATTGATTACTTGATATGCTGTAATTGATTGTGAGACTTGGAAATCAAAAGGCTATAAAACTGAATGTGTGGAGATGAGGGATTCAGATTAAGGGGTGCCAGTATGGGCGACTGCCCTGAATAAGGATGACTATCCTGATTGCTTTTGAGGTTGCAAATTATATTCGAGGAATCTGGAAATTCTTCCAGCTTTGTTGGAATGACATTACCTCTGTCTACGGATACGCTGTTAGGCACAGATATGATAGAAATTATGCCAATATAAAGCTGATGGGAGATTCCAAGTGGGAGGGTTGCTTGAACAATTAGTCATTTAAAGCAACAGACCCATTAATCAGGCATTTCTCTGTGTGTATCCACACTGAGAGTTACTTTCCCATGGGAAGGTGAGATGGAGGAGACACAGAGACGACGGATGGGGAAAAACATCGGCAAAGAGCCTAAATCATCCGGTCCACATCAAAATCCAGCTACCTGATGTTACAGATGAGGGATGAAAAAAAGAAGGATTACGCGCTTGCTGATTAGATCTCTGTCACTTTGTTCTTCCCGATAACATGTTATTATTATTATCAGAGACATCTTTTCATTGCTGATGGAATAAAAGTGAAAAAGGAGAAAGGAAAAAAAACGGCAGGTGACATTGAAAGTTGTGGTGGGCTTTTAAATCGTGCCCCACCCCCACCCCGTTCATTCTGACTACGATGGCTTGTTGTAAATATTTTAGCACATTAAAGCTATCACAGCAGAATAAGCCATTAATCACATACAGGCTTGTTTGCTTGGAGACCCTATTCTTTGTTGCCTATAATCCACAGTCTGAATGAGTTCTCAAAGGAGCTTCTATGAAGTTGTTTTCAATTACAAAGCCATTTAAGTGGCAAAGAATGAAGAGGACCAAGCTGAATCTTCCCGTTTTCTTTACAAATTAAACATGCTCTAATCCTCTCAGCTATTTGACTTTGCCCTTGGATTTAATTTGCAGAAATTTCAAATTCCTAAAGAAAAAAAAAACTCTCATACTTCCCTACATACTGTGATTCTCAAAGCAAAAGAAAGTTGTTCGCTTTGCACGTCCTCCCTGTCTGCTGCCCTATTTTCCACCGTCTCTTTTTTTTTTTTTTTCAAAGAAGCAGTCACAGCCAAAAGGTGAGGGGCTCAGTGTAGAATGATGTCAAAGCTTGCGCAGAAAATGGCTTCATTGAAGTGAAGCCTGATTTGGGTGAATCTGAGGTCAGGGCCTGGGCCCTGTCAAATGCAGAAGGCACTTGATGCTGTCAGTGTCACTCAATAATTCAGAGTCCATCCTGAGGAAAGGCTGACCCTATATATCCTCGCCCACACTGTAGCAGCCTGATTTTCACCTCTCGTCGGATCCCTCACAGCCAGGTAGGACACAAGCCCTGCGGTGCAATCTTTGAATTAGCTAGAGGTGACAACTGGTTCAAACTGCAAAAAGTGCAAAGGAAGATGAGGACATTCCTACTACTATTACTAGGGGACAATTGTAACAAGGGGTGCATTTCTTTAATAACAGTTATAGTGATGACATATATTCAATGTAAGTACATATTTTAGGTCAAAATGGTTTGGTTGACAAAAAAAGTTTAGGCATTTCAATTCAATTAAAGTTTATTTGTATAGCGCTTTTCACGATACAAATCGTTGCAAAGCAACTTTACAGCAAACTAAGTTTCTGCAATATTTAGTGGTAGCTTATCAGTGGTGACTGTCAGTTAATGTACATATGGCAGAAATGAACGGAAAAATCAATTAAAGATGTAATCAGACGATGAACACTATTAACAGCAATTATTACATGATGCAATCAAACTTATAGCAAAATTTGGTAGTTCTGTATGTTGTTTCAGGGTTGGCATCATCTGAGGTCCTCTGAGGGGTTGGCATCATCTCTTCTCAGGTGTTCTGGATCCAGACTGAAGCTTGTGCAAAAACAGAGAAACAAATAGAGACATAATTAGCATAGCTGCTGTTCCAACCAAGCAAAATGTTTAACCCAAGCTAAAGATTAATAATGTGCATTTGATCAGATATAACTGCAGTCCAAGATTATGAGATGCATTATTTGAATGCTTGGCCAAAGAGATGTGTCTTTAATCTAGATTTAAACAGAGAGAGTTTGTCTGAACCCCGAACGTTATCAGGAAGGCTATTCCAGAGTTTGGGAGCCAAATGCGAAAAAGCTCTACCTCCTTTAGTGGACTTTGCTATCCTAGGTACTACCAAAAGTCCAGAGTTTTGCGACCTTAGGGAGCGTGATGGATTGTAGCATGGTAGAAGACTAGTTAGGTACGCAGGAGCTAACCCATTAAGGGCCTTATAGGTAAGTAATAATATTTTGTAACTGATACGGAACTTAATAGGTAGCCAGTGCAGAGACTGTAAAATTGGGGTAATATGATCATATTTTCTTGACCTGGTAAGGACTCCATTTTGGACCACATGCTTGTTTATAGCTTGTTTATTGAAGATGCTGGACAGGGTCTAGAGGTCATGAATGCATGAACTAGCTTTTCTGCATCAGAAACAGGTAACATGTTTCGTAGCTTGGCAATGTTTCTGAGATGGAAGAATGCTGTTTTTGTAACATGGGAAATATGATTTATAAATATGACATCCGTCTAGTTGCAAATTGTAATCCAAGAGATTCTGTGTACTGTTTATTTTTCATCTGCTTTAATGCAGACAGATGAATTATGTAATGAATTATGTTTTGGAGATATTGTGTACTATGTTTATGCCAATGTTATTATCAATTTTCTTTGCACAAACATTTAAACCCACACACTTTTGAGAGTGTATTTGAAACTATATTCAATAGTGACTTGATATGAAAGGCTCATTAAATTTGAGTGTATTTTTAAGACATTTTCAGAAATTATTTTGTGCTACAACACCTATACTGTAACTACGTTTTGCCTAAATCTTGCTTGTTTGTGGACAACAAACACAGGAAGGCTCCTTGAATTACTTCACAAAGACAGCCAAAAGAGCTGCTTTCACGATACTGTTCTGAAGTACAACGTATAATTACACCCAGTGATAAGGCTGTGTAAAATTACAATGGTTGTCATGGGGAGCATAAATGTTCTGACCTGTGGATTTAAGGTGACCTTTGTCAGGAGGAGCATCTTCTAATCTTCTGTCTCACATTCCTCTGGGAAGCTGTAAAGCTCACATTAACTGCATGGCTATCATTTCAGCTCTCACTGGGAAAATAAAGCCGGTGGCTGTATGGATGCCATTTTGAGGCTCATATTAACACTTGATTAAAAGCTTTTTAAAGCCTACACTCCCTCACAAAAAGTCGACCACCGGTGAAGGCAAAAGAACAAGACGTGACTGCTATTATCTGTGATTTATTTGTGCGAATTGTGCACTTAGGGTTGTTGCAGGCTGCAAATATCCGTTCGGTTCAGAGGGAAAATATATACCCGTGTGAACAGCTTTTCCAGTATGCTCAGTATATCTCAACACAATGCAATTCATGAGCTTAAACATAAACTTGTTCTTCGTTTTCATTTATGGTTTCTTTATAAAGCCTGTCATCGCCTCCCTTCTAAACTCTTAAGGAAGAAAACCACGTCCTCTTTGCCTTCCAAGACCCTCAGTCATGGTCTCCGAGCCACTTTCCCCTTCTTCAGAGGGGGCTGAACATATATTTACTGTGAGGAGGTGAGAATAGAGGGTTTGTTGTAGACCGTGGAGCTGAGAGAGCAGCAAGAGTTGATGGCTTTTTTCCCCTTTCTATCCCATCTGCCCAGCAGGCTACCGGCAACCCTGATCTCAGCTCTATTCCCCGCCAACATTCCTCCCCAGGCCACAGCCGACATAATCAGATCCCCCGCACCAACCCATCTCCCATCTTTACATGTTAATATGTATCCTGACCAGAGGGTCTGTGTCAAATGGGAGGAAATGATGGCTTGCAAGGGGGTGAAAGGAGATAAAATACAGTACACCTGCAATAGATTCAGCACCTGGTGGACACATGGAGAGGTTTTCACAGCTTGTTTAAAATAAACATTTATTGGGACCATTAAATCAAG
This sequence comes from Sinocyclocheilus anshuiensis, assembly GCF_001515605.1. Lineage (NCBI taxonomy): Eukaryota > Metazoa > Chordata > Actinopteri > Cypriniformes > Cyprinidae > Sinocyclocheilus > Sinocyclocheilus anshuiensis. Next base: position 1,386,337 of record NW_015552582.1, on the reverse strand, counting down.
GTCTTCTGTCCATATGCACATATGGATGGAGTTTGAGTAGGGTGTTTCAACCTTTATTGGTCCATGAGCCATTTTTTAAAGTGCCAAATATTTGCAATTCCCATATATACAATATAACAACAATACCATCTTGCAGTATGAATCATTATAAATAAGAATTTTCTTTTCAAATGAGTTGCATGATAAAGATAAATAAATAAATAATAATAAAAAGCAATATTAATATTAAAAATACATCAATAAATATTGTCATTTAAAAATATATGTTATGATGCTGTCATTTAGTAAGTCTTTTAGTAAATTTCATCAATAGCAACTTTCACCTCAATTTAAAAAAACAAACAAATAAAAAAATGTAATGCATATACCCATTGTGTTTTAGCACATTTCATCAATAGCGACCTGCTGCATCTAATTTTTTAAAAATATATAAATACAAACATGCATACATAAAAACATACTGTAAATAAATGCATCACATTTAGTTTTTTTTTTTTTTTCAGATATTTGTGGCATGTGCCAGGCTGTCATTGTTCATAATTTTTTTTTTAAATAAATTATTTTTGAAGCTACACATATATATATATATATATAACTGTCAAGTTCAACAGTATAATGAATAAATATTAACATCAAATCTGATACTTTAACCTGTTAACTTGCGTACCCGTATTTTAATCTCTTTAACCTATAGTTGCACCGGCGCCAATGAAGTCATGCAGTTAACGCGCTTCTAATTCAGTATTAATGTGCACCCAGAACGACCGTAGATGAGGCATTAAGTGAATGCACTGTGACCAACTTTACATTTTACAGAGTTTAATGTGGTCGCTCAGTCTTTCTAGATCAGTTTTAATCGTGTAATAGATTTGAACAATGAAATCAATTGCTACACAAAGGCAGTATTGGCCATGACTTGATTGCAAATACAAATACAAAAATTAGACGAGTAAAGAAAACTTATGTAAACTTTAATAACACGGTACTTATTAAAAGAATCACCCTTTTATTTAAAGATATGTAAACAGGAAACCGCTGTTAACAGGTTAATGTAACATTTCCCATTCAATGACTAGTAAAATAATGGCAGCTTACTGTCTGGATAATATTGAACATGGTTCTTCTGAATATATTCATCTGCAGACCGCAGCATGGATGCTATTGGTTCTTCTTGGAGTAGTGTGGCCCCGCACTGCGTCTTCTTCTTGTGTGACAGGTGTCAGTGTTAAGGCGCAATACTGCCACCTGGGAGGTCAACCAGGTACTGGCGCTGGAGTAGGCTATTTGCGTGTCGTGTTATCATAAGTGTCCGGTTCATTTTAAATATCGTGGTTATCGCCAATACCGGTATATCGTCACTCCCCTAATAGGAATGTAACGAT
>NW_015552582.1:1383502-1384859 GCF_001515605.1 Sinocyclocheilus anshuiensis | reverse complement strand
ATATATATTTTACGATACATCCCATCTGCATCATGGCTAGACCATGTAGGGTCACGACCCCAAGGCTGAGAAACTCTGAGTTAGATGGACATGGCTTACAGCAACAGTAATGCAGAGGGACATGACCTTAGAAGATCTTTGTTTTCACTTACATGTTCCCTTCAGGACAGACTAATATTTTACATTAGACAAATTTTCATTCTCATTATCAAGTGGTCCTGAGGGATCTTTTTAGCGAAGGAGAAGCCTGATAAAATGTAATGTGATTTTGTCTTGTGTCTTTATGCTGATTTTAGACAGACACTTCCTTCTGCCTTTCACTCCTTAAAGAACCATTACACAGCAAGAAGCTTCCTTTCATTTATGAAACGGTAGCCATTATCTTGTATTTTAACTTAATCCTGCACCCTCCTCACTCATCAGAGGATCATTTAAATTCCTATTAGCTTTTACTGCCATTTCAAAAGATATGAGCTTGTCAGAAACTAGAACAACGAGCACATTTTATGAGCTGTTAATCTGACTAAAATGAACCCCAGAAATGAAAGATTTCAGTAGAGTTTGCAGATGGGTACTTGATGAATTTTTCATTCCTTTATATGGAGACACATCATTCCCCGATAAAAACTGCAGTCAGGATGATGGCACCAGGTGGAACTGGAACAAACGAAAGTCTAATAATTGACCATGAAAGCTTTTTAAAAAGCACAGCAAATGTGACCTTTTCTCAGAGGTCAAAAACTACTTGTACTCCACTCCAAAACAACAGTATAACTTTAGCCCCACCCCACTCCACTCTAGCTTAGTCGGTTGCACTACAACAACAACAAAAAAATATCTCTTTTACTGTTAGTGGTAAATCTTTTCTGAAAGACACTCAACGCTGATGCAGAGATGCCACTCTCAGTGTGATAATGGTCTGTTAATGGAGTGTCTTATCTAAAACTCTAGCAGCTCTGAGGCATCTATACGAGGGGCCTACTATGGTTTTCCTGGAGTCTTTTCCTGCTGAAAATGTCCCCCATACCCCATACATCATGGTGGATGAGGTACACATACAGTGTCACAAGTTAAAGTACAGATATCGTAATGAAATATTATTCCACTTAGGGTGAGTTGCACCAACAAGGATTAATCTAAGCAAAGTTTAAGGATTTGTCAAGGATTTGTTGATCTGGGTTTTATTTTAAAGGGGTCATATGATGCGATTTCAATTTTTCCATTTTCTTTGGAGTGTTACAAGCTCTTGGTGCATAAAGAAGATCTGTAAAGTTGCAGATCCAAAGTCTCAAATCCAAAGAGATATTCTTTATAAAAGTTAAGAGTCAACCACGCCTACCTAAAACGGCTCGTTCTA
>NW_015552582.1:1379909-1382244 GCF_001515605.1 Sinocyclocheilus anshuiensis | reverse complement strand
TCACCGTGGACGAAGCGGAGTCCAGCCCGGGGTCGTCACATGTGGTTACCGCAAGCTCGCCGGACGCTCCTTCGTCGAATCCGCCAGCTTTCACTGTTCTCAAGCCCGCCCGCCGCCGCTCACTCTAGCCAGCCACCCTCCGCTCACTCTAGCCCGCCAGGAACGGCAGCCCTGAACAATGCTTATCAGAGGAAAGAGAGAAAAAAACATATGTGTTTGAGTTATTTCACAATAAACAAACCTAGCCTAATTGTAGCCTACATAGTTTGTGCAATTATAGTTATTTAAATTGAACGTTGAAAGATAATATTGATCATGTTCTATTCTGTAATGTTAATAGAAATCATACACTGTCAGAATAAAAATGTTGCATTTTATGCATGTAACAGCCTGTCACTGGCAGTCCCTTATGAAAATGAACCATGGTTTTACTAAAGTGACCATAGTTCAACTGTAGTATTTGTAGATTTGAATCATGTGTAAACAAAAAACGCATTTGAATCATGTGTAAACAAAAATATAACCTAGTAAGTTACAATTAAGGCGTATTGAATGTTAAAATGCATTTTAAACATAAACTTAAGTGCTTATCATTACCCATTTTACTCTTAGTAATTTAATAATTTAATACTATCGTATCGAAAACAAAATAAGTGGTATCGCCCATCCCTACTGTCCATTTGATCGCTGCCCAGCAGCATGCGCAGAGCGGGCATGGGAAACGAGAGGCCCGCGCGGCCGCGATCACTAGAGCTCACTTCATCATCACCGCTGGTGTTAAAGGCTATACAGTATAGACCTATTTCTGTTTTCTGTTTTTCTTTGTCGTATGCCGAGATGCACCGAGATGATTGACGTATTCACATCCCGGACTCGATAGCAGATGCAAGTTTACTATGGGCTACCAAGACCCTCACAATCTGCCGGCTCAATGCGCTTTAATCTTCATTTTTATTTGTAATTAACTCCTCTCCAAGACCTCACGACACACCCTCTGTTGTTTTCTTTGTTTAATCAGCCACATAATTGTAATTGTAGGTGCACTTTATTTCATTTAAACCTCCTTACCTGTAAATTTCAAATCAATCCCTAACTGAGATTAAATAAACCTGCTTCTTTTTAAACAAGGTTTAAAGTTTGGTGCAACAGAATTACTAGATAAACCTTGATTTAATCTAGATTTAAGATTAATCCTTATTGGTGCAACCCACCCTTAAAGTATTAGTAATAGTTTCAGTTCATCCAAAATGGAGATGAGTTTGCTGGAAGCAACGGTTTGAAGTTAAAAGCATCTAAATTACGCATTTATCACAAGCGCACAGTTTTTTGCGTCACAAAACATTAATTGATCGACTAGAGAAGGAGTAGCCAACATCGGTCCTGGAGAGCCACAGTCCTGCAGTTTTGCTCCAACCTTGATAAAAACTCATCTGCCTGTAGCTTTCTAGTAACCCTTAGACCTTGGTTAGCTTGTTCAGGTGTGTTTGATTAGGGTTGGAGCTGAAGTCTGCAAGACTATGGCTCTCCAGGACCAACGTTGGCCACCCCTGGACTACAGTCATGTGGATTGTGGATTATTGTTATGTTTTTATCAGCTGTTTGAACTCTCAATCTGATGGCACCCATTCACTGCAGTGAATCTATTGGTGAGCAAGTGATGTAATGCAATATTTCTCCAAACTTGTTCTGAAGAAGAAATAAGCTCATCTGCATCTTGGATATTCTGAGGGTTAATTTTCATTTTTGGGTGATCTATTCCTTTAATCAATGAAAGTAAAACTACAAATCAAATTATCTTTTCTTTTGTTTTCTTCCTTTTTTGTGCTATTTGTCTCGGTCTTACTGCTCAAAATAGCTATTTATTGAGAAATGGGTCTAATACATTTCCCTTTCAAGGGAACTTCGAACTGCGTCCTCTAGGGGTCGCTATGGGGAACGCCTCGTCGTGACCCGTGTCTGAAGCATACATTGAAAAAACACCAACAACAGGTTGGCCGGCGACAGCCCATGACATCACTACCGGTGCGATTATAGTATAAATAGGCGCCGGGAGAACATGTCATTCTCTTCTTCGTCTTCACTGACCGTTTTGTTTGAAACGTGCATTTCCGTGGTAAGAGCGATCTATATTCCTATCGTTATGGCGAGCACTAGCAAAGCGTTTAGAGGGTGTGTGCATCCGCGTCATCGTTATTTGACACCTGATGACACACACGATCTCTGCGTTGTTTGTTTGGGCAAAGAGCACGCACGCGATGTCCTTGAGGGGGCAATCCGCGTTCATTGCGAGCGTATTTTAATGAAAAGCTCCGCTCTCGTTTGTCTCTCTTTTCAA
>NW_015552582.1:1365433-1379694 GCF_001515605.1 Sinocyclocheilus anshuiensis | reverse complement strand
CCCGCTGATGAATTTAAAAAGGGGTTTTCCCTCTCGCGCTCGTCGGCTGTGGATGAGAGTAAGCTGCTAGAGAATGATGTTATTTCTTTAACATCGTTTGATCCGGGGGCTGGTGCTCCGCTGGGTTCGGCCCGGTAAGAGCAGGAGATGTCTGAGGACGGTGAAGAAGCTGAGGCTGAGCCTTCCCAATCCTCCTGCTCTGCGTATGGTGAGTTTTGAGCGTTATCTTTCTTACGCATTCATCGATTCTAGCATACGAGCTATGCCAACATCGAGGCGATGCGCGTAAACGACTATGAGAGGATGCCCCTGTAAAAAAGATGACTGGCTAGCTATCTTTCTATGGGTGAGACGTCCTCTCTTAAAACTCCCTCCTTGCCATCTCGCTTAGATGGCAGGACATAGTATGCACCATTCCATCTATGAGCTGCTCTTTCAGAGTGCCACGAGAGCCCCCTTAGAACGGTATCCTAAAATCCATGTTATGGTAAGTGTGCACGTGAAGACTTTGTGCACTTTCTAAAATCCACATTGTGGATAGTTCGCACGCTAGTTCTTTTTACGTTCTTTTCTAAAATCCTGTATGGTGAGGGCTTCGCGCGGTTGCTTTGTGCCCTTTCTTGAGCTGGTTTAAGCCCCGTTCACCTTGGGCACCACTCCACTTAGGTATCCTAGGATACCTACTTTAACAGGGTGTGGCCACTAGAGGTCTGTTGAGACAGTTCCTTTCAGAGCTTATGCAAGAGCAAGCGGTAGCCCCTGTGTGACAGGCCAAGACTTAGTGTGATACTAGGTTCTTGGTCGTATCCCCTTAAAGGAATCCATTATGATTCCAAGCCTTGAGCTCTACCCCGGGCCCAGGAGTCTGGCCCTAACAGGTAAGTTGAGTATGTAGCCTAGGCCTTTGGCCGTAGGGGATAAAGTCACGGACAGCCGTCTGACGTCCCAGGGGCAACTCACCATGAAAATGGTAAAGTTGGTACTTAGTGCTCGCCATGGTTCTGGCCCGCACTCCCCTCAGCATTGCGGCGTGGGTATATCGTTCCCCATAGAGACGATTTTTATGAACTAGCCAGCTCACGGACATGACCAATTCATAGAGTTGTTCTGGAAACTCACTCCAACCAAATCACTGAATCAGCTGATGACTCAAGAACAGCTATAAATGGATCAGTCCAATTCTTAAGTGAATCACAACAAAATGAATTGCTCATATGAATGACTCATTCACGAATCACACAATCAGTTATTGCTATCATGCCTCTGAGTGGGTGTTGAAATTGTAAGACTTGAAGAACTTCAACCAACCTAAATAGGGTAAGCCTAACCTTTGTTTACTGTAATGTTACTCTAGATGTAAATGGGACTCTAAATGTACATGGGAAACCATGGCATGACCAAACCAAAGCTACTATCAGAGAAAGTAATGTTGGTCGGCTTTATCTTAGTGGTTGTGACCTCTGACTATAGATAATGTTGCTTTATTTAAGTGTGTACAGATCTATGGGGACTAAACAAAAGTACCTTTAGAACGAGCAAGCATAGGAGTGGCTATCTAAAGTATTAGTCAATTATCTCTGTCTAATAACCAAGACTGGTGAGTATGTGATTGTGAGGTCCGCTAACGGCCAGTGCGACATCTCTGAGCGACATGAGAATCCGAATGAACGAGTACAAGCAAAATAGGAGTTAAATAGGATAAACAAATGCCTAGAAAATTATTATTCAAATGACCAATGATCAAGTGATATTTCAACCTAAATTCAAGGACATAATAATATGGAGTCAGATTAGAATTGAAAAGAAATTCAAATGCTTTGTGCACCGAAAAGACAGAATGCACAGGAAAACTTCAGCCACCATTGGATACCTTTGTTGGGCCAATCGAGTGGACCTCACAAAATCTTCCATTCTAAATAATAAGGAATGATATATTTTTATAAAATGTAGTGGAGTAAAAATAAGATATTATGATGTGGAATGTAATGATGCAACACCCCCCTGCCAATGGCCGGTGACATAAAATTTACCGGCCAAAAGTTTTTTTTTTTACCGGCCATGAAACACTCTTAGCAAAAACAGGCAGTTATTACTACTACAATGACTAAATATATTTACAATATTTTTAATTTGTCCTGCTGGTGTCAACAGTATAATTGAAAGCCATTATTTGTAACTTTTAATTTAAGTGATTTTAAAACAATATTCACATTATATATGCATAAACTATACATACTAATCTGTATTCAAGCTATAAAAGTTAATCAGTGACTAGAACAGTCCAAGGATTTCTCTTTTTCTTTTGTTCTTTGATATACATCAATGACAGACTTCAGCAGGTTTTACTTTCAAATCAGTGCTGTCTCTTTAAAACCTGATGCATATTACGCGGATCTGACACATATCCGGTTTTCTCCCAACTCTTTACGGTCATTTATAACTAATTTAAGACTCCGTTTACAAGGTAACTCACCAAAACCGCGCATTTTGACATAATTGTGTGTGTTTTCTTGCGTTGAAGCGCTACTGGTGAGCTGTCTGGAGCGGCTCAGCGTATGTGCACACTCAGGACCTCAGACTGGGCTGAAGGTTTACCTTCCAACAAGACAATGACCCTAAGCACACAGCTAAAATAACGAAGGAGTGGCTTCACAACAACTCTGTGACTGTTCTTGAATGGCCCAGCCAGAGTCCTGACTTAAACCCAATTGAGCATCTCTGGAGAGACCTAAAAATGGCTGTCCACCAACGTTTACCATCCAACCTGACAGAACTGGAGAGGATCTGCAAGGAGGAATGGCAGAGGATCCCCAAATCCAGGTGTGAAAAACTTGTTGCATCTTTCCCAAAAAGACTCATGGCTGTATTAGATCAAAAGGGTGCTTCTACTAAATACTGAGCAAAGGGTCTGAATACTTAGGACCATGTGATATTTCAGTTTTTCTTTTTTAATAAATCTGCAAAAATGTCAACGATTCTGTGTTTTTCTGTCAATATGGGGTGCTGTGTGTACATTAATGAGGAAAAAAAATTAACTTAAATGATTTTAGCAAATGGCTGCAATATAACAAAGAGTGAAAAATTTAAGGGGGTCTGAATACTTTCCGTACCCACTGTATAAGTGCAAATGACAAGTCTCGGTTAGCCTAACGCAGTACACATAGCAAGATATATATATAGTAGATAGAATAGAAAAAATAGAAAACTAGCGTTTTGTTTTTTTTTAAAGAAGATAAATAGATAAAGTAAAATTAAAATAGAATAGAAAGTGCTAGAGTTAGAGGGTCAAATAAAGATGTAACAGATGTGTTTTTAGTCGTTTCTTGAAGATGGCAAAGGACTCAGCTGTTCGGATTGAGTTGGGCAGGTCATTCCACCAGGAGGGAACAGTTAATGTAAAAGTCCGTGAAAGTGATTTTGTGCCTCTTTGAGATGGCACAATAATGCGTCGTTCACTTGCAGAACGCAAGTTTCTAGAGGGCACATAACTCTGAAGTAATGAATTTAGGTAAATGGGTGCAGAGCCAGTGGTGGTTTTGTAGGCATTCATTAATGCCTTCAATTTTATGCGAGCAGCTACTGGTAGCCAGTGCAAATTGATGAACAGAGGTGTGACATGCGTTCTTTTAGGCTCATTAAAGATTAATCTTGCATCTGCATTTTGGATTAATTGTAGAGGTTTGATAGAAGTGGCTGGAAGACCTGCCAAGAGAGCATTGCAATAGTCCAGCCTGGATAGAACAAGAGCTTGAACAAGGAGTTGTGTTGCATGTTCTGTATATAAAGTACAGATAGTTACTTTTTTTTAATGTTCAATTGATAAAGTTTTGCAGGACTAAAAAACTGACATTAAGAACAGAGAGAGCTGTTAAAAATGCTGAGACTAAGAAACCAGTATTTTTCCAGATAATAAATAAATTATCATATCTGCAGATCCAGACAGGTGACAACCAGACCTCGTTTGATCATTGGAAAAATTCCCAGAAAACTGTCATTCACATCCTGGGTTATAATGGAGTCTTATTTTTATGACATCTTCATCATTCCCACAGTATAACAGCGTCAGGGCTTGGCAAGTAAAAAATTTAATGCACTGTGCTGATTTGCAGCTAAACCTTTATGCCTCTCAGGCCCTGCAGTTTCTTCAGGTATGAGAGAGTCAGAGCCTGAGGGGCACCTGCTCTGAGTTAGACACTCATAAATAATATCGGCATGCTTGGTTTAAGCCTTGTGTACAGTTCCAAAGCTCAAAACCGTGGCCGCACATGCATGTTGTAACAACACAATCGATACCCAGATCTGCTTGTAACCTTCTCAGTTTAACCTAGCATCAAACACAAGCTTAATGACATTAAAAGCTCCATTGTTTATGAAGTAAAGCATTTCTTTACACATCTGGATGGAATGACTGCAATGAAACAGAGTTTCTAAACATAGCTCTGTCTTGATACACCTACTGCAATACAGCCAATTTTTGCATGTTTTCTCTGTTTACCTTTGTTTACTGAATGACAGTGGATTGCTATGAACAGATGTATATTAACCTAACATGTGATTTACATTAGAAGCTCATATTCATGTGCGTGCATGGGAATGCAACATATACAAGTTCAATGAATTCTTTTGAAGTGCAATTTTAGCTAAATACCTGAATTGTTGCAGGCGCCGGTTTTGTTAACAAGCAAAGGTTGTCAGACCGCAATTTTTGGTTAGAATTTGAAATAAACACATAAAACTTTCAAGCCTATCTGCCCTCTTTTGCTGTAAGAAATGGAAAGATAAAGGGGAAAGTCCCACAGAGACTGGATGACTTAGTCCCTGTCTTTAAATGAGGAGTGGTGTAGAGAAGGAAGTGAGTTTGATTTAATGTCCTTCTCTCCTCTCAGGCCTACGATGGGGAAGTGAATGTCTTTTGTGTTTCTGCTCTAAAACCAGTTTTATTATTTTTGATACACTACAGCTGCTTTACCAAGATTATTTGCTTAAACATTTTAGTGGGAAAAAAATAATGAGTATGTGCATATATTTTGATTGTAATTTCTTTACCAGCAAGCAAGGAATATAAAATGCAGCTGGTAATATGTGTATGCAGCTTTATTTTCAAGCAAACAAAAATGATCAAACATCCCCTCATAAGTATCATTCTAGCATCAGATTCATTTAGCAAATCGACTAAATATATCTGTTCAAGTGTAATGCTTTCACCACAAATTGATATCCTTATTGACTATAAAAAACAAATAACTAACATAAATTAAAAAATAATGATTATAAAACAAAATTAAACAAATTAAATATATAAGATTTAAAACATATTAAACTTTACATTTTAATTATAAATTAAATATAAAGTAAATACATATTTTAAAAGTTTTTGTTTTATCCAGCTGTATTTACTCAGTGCAACTTATAACATCCAAGTGAAAGATATAACACCAACATGTCAGAAAAAAAATAATAAATAAATAAAAAAAACAGAATCACCGAGTTGGAAAAAGGATCACCCCTTGTGTCAGTATTTTGTTGAACCACCTTTTGCTTTAATTATAACCTTTAGTCTGTTGGGATGTGTCTCTTTCTTTACTAACTCTGCACATCTAGACTTTGCAATATTTGCCCACTCTTCTTTGCAGAACTGCTCGAGTTCAGTTAAATTTGATGGTGAGCGTTTGTGGACTGCAGTCTTCAAGTCATTCCACAGATTTCCAATGCGGTTTAAGTCTGGGCTCTGACTAGGCCATGTAAGAAAGTCATTCACCTTTTTCTCCTTCACTTTCTGGCAGAGGGCAGCAGATTTTCCTCAAGAATTTGATGGTATTTTGCCCCATCCATTTTTACTTCTATCCTGACAAGTGTTCCAGTCCCTGCTGCAGAGAAACAGCCCCATAACAGAATATTACCACCTCCATGACCATCCAGGGAGGGTCTGTGTCGTACCAAATACTTTCCACTTCTTAATAATAGACTTCACTGTGCTTCTAAGAATTGGCAAAGCCTTTTAAAAAAATGTGTATCCATCTCCTGACTTGTGCCTGTTCACAACTTTATCCCGGAGATCTTTAGACAGTGCCTTGCCAACCAAAGTTGATTGTTTGCTTCAGTTGCACTACCAAGGACTGAAATGCTCCAGGAAAGCTCTTTTCATGCTGAGCTAATCAAAATGACCACAGCTGATCACAGTTGAAAGTCAAATGGCTTTGTGTGCCATTGAGAAGGTGAATAGCATTCACCGATTGTGTTGAGATTACAAGTCCAACTGATTGAGTTTACAAGTCATTTTTAGGAGGGGGTGATCCTTTTTCCAACTCAGTGACTCCGGGTTTTTTTTTTTTTTTTTTACTTTTTTTCTTTCTGACATGGTAGTGTTATATCTTTCACTTGGATGTTATAAGTTGCACTGAGCAAATACAGCTGGATAAAACAAAAACTGTGTCCGTCTTCATTTCAGTCTGCAAAGCAACAAAATGTGATTATTTTAAAGGGGGGTGATTCTTTTCTATACCCACTGTATAAATTATATATATAAAAATGTATAATATATTATCAGCAAATTAGAATGATTTCTGAAGGATCATGTGATACTGAAGACTGGAGTAATGGTTGCTGCAAAATGAATAAGCCATACTAATATTTCACAGTATTACTGTTTTTGATCAAATATATGTAGCCCAGGTGAGCATAAGAGACTTCTTTCAAAAACATTTAAATAATGAATAATCCTAATTAAACTTTTAACCGGTAGTGAATATATAAATTATGTTATGGCTCCAGTTTCAGAGCTTTCCCAACACTGTTTAGATGAGTTCAGCATGCAGGAGGATCAGCAGGTTTACAGTGTTTTTATGTCTCAGGGGAAACATACGATCTGTGTGTTTTTGGTTCAATATAGTTTTGCTCTACAGATGTGAGAGCAGAATGTGAGATCACTTGGTCTTTAAAAATGATGAAGAAATCAATGGTGTGTCAGCCTGCAACAGTAAGTAAAGCTCGGGGTTATATCTCAAAGACTCTAGACATGGCCTTTAAGATAAGCTAGTTTTGACTCTCTGTCATTGCTAGACATATAAATGCTCTTCTTTTAAAAGATATTATTTTCTGTTTTCAATAGTTTCAATAGTTCTGTTTTCTGTCCAACTCTTAATGCTGCACTGTTGTGTAAAATTTGATATCTATGTACTGTAGGTCAAAAGTTTATGTATTAAATGTTATCATAGAATGCGCTTCAGAATATCGCTATTATCCTAAATAATGGCTCTTTTGACAGCTATTGTGCAAGGACAATACATAATCACTGCATTGAAGAGTTGCACAGCACAGCTGAAATGCTTCAAAAAGAGCAAGTCTTATATAAAGTTAATTTGGTAACATTTACTGAACGTTTTCCACTTGACCTTTATGGCCTGTACCTGTTTATCTTGCATCACAGACCCCTGTTATTAATGCCAAGCCATGAAAGACCCTGAACTCCTATATGAGCCATGTAGAAATACAGTCATAGCCAATCATAAACAATCTCAATTCTGCCACCGAATGGCAAATAAGATCCTATCAGGGGTTGGTGCCACTGAGATTTGCTTCTATAAATGCATGATACCATTCTTTCAGGAAATATGCTGCATGATTCATAGCCTTACCTGTCACAAGAGAAACATTTTTAATCTTTTAGCATCTTCCTGCAGCTCTCCTTTCTACAAAAATAGATAGCAAAATGTCCAGCATAATGAGTAAATTTGCCCTGGAATAAAACGGTTGTTATTTTAAGTTTAACTAAAAATGCACATCAAAATAGTTTTATTGTTGCCTTGGGCATTTTTGAAGGAAGTGCTCAAATCGCTTTTTGATGTTGCGGTTGACATTTATATGATGGAATGGGACATTATTTAAATGTACCGTGACCCTGAAATGCAGGGAAGCCACGCAGAGGCCAATGTACATACATTTCAAATGAAGACTGTTGAGCTGCAGGGCTAACTAGTAGACATGGACCTCCATATATTTTACACATTATACTTTACAGTCATTTTTATTTCAAGAAATAAATAGTTTTATTCACCAAGAACACATTAAATTCAAATCAAATCTAATTTTATTTATATAGCACAAATAAAAACAACACAGGTTGACCATTGTGCAGTACAAAAAAACAAAGGATAAATATCTAAAAAAAAAAGAGACAAAAGAGAATAAAAAGACCGCAAAGCAATGATAAAGGGAGTTTACATTAAAAAAAAACACCAATCTGAAAATTCAACTTAAAAATCAAAAACAGTTGAGAGAAAAGGTAAGTTTTTAACTTAGATTTAAATTCAGACTCTGGTGAAGATTAATCTTAGGGATAAACGGAGACTATTCCACAATTTTGGACCAACAATCGAAAAAAGCTCGGTCACCCCTCGATTTAAGTCTAGATCTCGGAACCATCAGCAATCTTTGTTGAGATGACCTTAATGATCTAGCAGAGTTATTTAAATTCAAAAGATCAGAAAGATATTTTGGAGCTAATCCATTCAGAGCTTTAAAAACAAAGTACATTTTTTAAATCAATTCTATAACAAATCGGCAGCCAGTGCAAAGAGAGTAATATTGGGGAAATATGATCAAATTTCCGAGTGCCAGTCAAAAGTATGGTGTCTGCATTTTGAACCATCTGAATATGACTAATATTGGATTGACTCATTCCAATATAAAGAGAATTACAATAGTCAAGTATAAATGAAATGAATGCATGAATCCCTCTCTCAAACTATGCAAATGTTAAGAAACTCTTAGCCTTACAAAATAATCTTAATTGGAAAAAAATATACATTTAACTACAGCATTTATCTCTTTATCAAATTTAAGGGCAGAATAAAAAATAACACTCATGTTTTTCACAGAGTGTTTAACATAGGGGACCAAATCTCCAAGGTCACCATAAAAAGTTCCTGAAACACCTGGGGGGCAAACACAATGACCTCAGTTTTGCTCTCGTTAAGATGCAAAAAATTTAAAGAAAACCAAGACTTGATATCAGACAGCAATCACAGCCGAATTTAAAATAGTACAAAGCATTTTAGGTTTAGGTTTAGAAAAGGGGTTTGTATCCCCCACACTCAACCAAGTCTCAGTCACTAATGTCAATTGATCAAAAGTGACAGTAAAGATATTTATGTTACAAAAGATTTCTGTTTCGCAGAACTTTCTATTCACCAAAGAAACCTAATGACTCATTAGAGCAGGGGTGGCCAATTTTGGACCTGGAGAGTCGCAGGCTGAACCCGAAATCGAACCCTATACCCTCATTCACGATTCCCTACATTAGGTCACTACAGTTCACTTAAAGGAATAAATGAAAACAAGTGAATTCGGACACTTAGTGCACCGGAAAGACTGCCGCTTTTACATAGTTTGTGCTTGCTGTTTAATAATCATTTGAAACTAGCAAACTGGCAGCTCCAGTAGTAAGATGAAAGGATTTATCTTGGACTCTGTCAAGGAAATTATGTGTAAACCCTAATTAAACAATTTAATATTCAATTTACAATGAATTTATACCTGTATTGTATTACGATGTACGCCATGGACGAGCACTTTGTAAAATAAAATGAATGGATGGAAGGATGATTCAGCTGCGTGTGCCATCTTCTGGCGAGACACGGCAATTCATTCAATTAATTACCCATAATGCACTGTGACTCTCAACCATTGAGCATTACCCATAATCCGTTGAGCAACACCCATAAATTAATTACCCATAATGCACTGTGATTCTCTAGCCGTTGTGCATACATCAGTTGTACACTCATTATTGCTTTATAGAACTTCACCTACCTGTAGCTTTCTAGTAACCCTTCGGCCTTGATTAGCTTCAGGTGTGTTTCATTATGGTTGGAGCAAACTCTGCAGGACTGTGGCTCTCCAGGACTGAAGTTGGCCACCCCTGCATTAGAGTCATTTGTTCAGGAATTATAATATAATGTTCACACCATATAGTTTTGATTAAAGGGGTCATATGATGCGATTTCATATTTTCCTTTGTGTTTGGAGTGTTAAAAGCTGTTTGTGCATGCAGAAGATCATAAAGTCGCAAAGATTAAAGTCTCAAACCCAAAGAGATATTCTTTATGAAAGTGAACACTCAGCCATGCCTTCCTAAAATGCCTCGTTCAGACATGCCCTCACATATCTACATCACTGTGTGGGAAGATTTGCATAACACCGCCCAAATGTATACGCAAAGAAAGAAGACGTAACTTTTATTCTCGCTGTAGTATTGTTGCCACCATGTCGTGGAGACGCTGTGTGTTTCGTTGCGAAAGGCAAACTACTTTGTTTGGCCTTCCAAAAGACGACACAACTAGAAATCAGTGGTTAAGTTTTATTTACAATACTGTTCCAGAACAGTACAACCCAAATATTCGAGTGTGTGCAGTACATTTTACGGAGGAAATTTGCCTGAACCTGGTAAGGGGCGTAACATTTCCGTCATATGCTTGAGGTATTCAGCCAATCACAACACACTAGATAAGTCTCGATATATGTTTTTTTCAAAGTTAAACTTGCATTAATTTTACATGGCTTTCTAAACATGTAAAAATGTTGCAATGTCATCCTTTGTGCGAGACGCGAGTGCAACAGTAATAGATGTCCGTCTAGAAAATGCATGATATATGCGTTCTGTGTGAACGGCTTGGTTTCGGCTTTGATGTAAACAAGATCTTCTCCGCATTGATGTTCTCTTTTCCCGCTATATTTTTAATGAACAACGCAGCAGCACCGCATCTAGTGGCTTCAACTGGATAGGTTAACAAAAACATTATAATGCAACGACACTTACATCGTCATCACATCTCATGCGCCGCTGATAAGGCTGCCTCCTTAACACACACCTAAAATTCGAATGCAACGTTTTTGCATTCGAATGTGGATTTTTACTTTAAATTATACGAATATTTGAAAAAAAATTTGACAGCCCTACAGAGCACACGACACTTTTCATAATGATGAGCTTTGTAAAAATCGGTGCGTTTCAGAAAGGCGGGGCATAGAGGAGAAACAATAATGTACAGTATGTGGAAAATAATGTTGTTTTTTTTTACCTTAAACCGCGTAAACACATTGCATTACACCAAATACACAAAATAATGTTATTTTTAGCAACGTCATATGACCCCCTTTAACTAAATACAAAAGACTCAAAGGGCTATCAGACTCTGATCAATGCTGGATGACAAAATAACTTCTTAAATCTCATACACAAGATTGTTGAGCACATAGAGCATTAGTAGAACATCATTCCTAGCAGTTCTGGTACGTTTTTTTCTTTTTTTTTTTATCTAACAACTTTATAAGTGGGGATACAAAAAATCTTTCCGCCTAGGCTAATTTCTACTTATTGTAGTCCTCGTAAGAGCGTGAATATGTAATGTTCCCCATTTTGGCAACGGTCTCTCTGCTGATGCCTCATCTTAGTAAATATACTGATTCCTCTCGCATAGTCCTGCCCTGAACCCTACCTTTGCTCCTCATTTGAATATATTAAAATATGGAATATGAATGTTACATACAGTGGTGTGCTAATTTCATAGCTAGAGAGTAAAGACAGGTTAAAGACGTTTCTGCAAATCTCAGCACTTCTGTTGCTCAAATTCCCACAGCACAACTTATTCTATGAGCTCTTTTAACCCCGTCTACATATCCTAAGTTTACCCTTGAAATTTGCAGCTAAAATGCTAACACATCCAGTTGAATGTCATGTTTGTGCTCCTTGTAAAAAAAAGAAAAAGTCTTTAATATCACCAAAGCAAGAAGCAGCAATGTTAGCACACATGCTAATTGGTCACAGATCACAGTTGACCTGATTTGCGGTACGCTCTCTGTTTTTCCTTATTGTGTCACTCCCTGTCATGTATTCCAGCAAGGAAAAGATGAAGAAAGCAGCACAGATGGTGTTTTATGGGAGAGGATTTATCAGCAGACGTTTCTTGAATGCTTATTTAATGTTAAATGCAATAAGTGTTGGGGGGGGAGTTGGGAGGTTGGACAGCCTTTGTTTCAGAGGCAAGTGCTCAGCATATCAATCAATGAGGGCAAGTGAATGGTTTCATAAATACCAATGAATACAGACATGCACTTGCTCACCGTCTCCGTACACTCTGGACTGTTGGGAATTAGCAAGCACGGTAAAACACACACAACCAAAAATTACTATGAAAACATGTAAACACAATCAGATGGAATATGGCCAGAGTAATTTTGCTCATTGTTCGGTAAATGTGTGTGGACATCTGTGTCGTGTCTGTCAAACAGTATTTCTCATTCTGTTTTCCCAGAACACATTGTTGTGCAGTACTCAACCTTTGTTTGGGCTCTTCAGAGGGATTCTAAATTAGATTGTACAAAAACTAGGATTTATATGATTTTGCAGGACTATTTGGATATTTCTTGGCAGAGAGGAAGTTAGATTGCATCTTCCCGAATGATAAGCGGTCTCAACACAATGTATACCTGTTTACACACAATGAAATCTGGGGAGGTTTTCCCAGTTACATATTTTCTCAGATACACACTGCAGAAGAGACCAGAGCTAAATTTCATATTGGGATGTTGTCACAAAGGCTATATCTCATTAACTCGATTTTAATCACACATTCAATTACACAAATGTGTTTTCTCTCTAGCAGTGATTTGGGATGTAAATTTGAATGTTTTTGTTTAGTTCTGTCCTCCACACCAAAATTTCAATATTATCATATTTTTGACACAGCTGTTGTGTCAACAACTGAATTTATTAACCACTGACAAACTTTCAGATATGAATCAACTATGTAATAAAGGTAGATTTTAACTGAAATGTTGAACTGTGATCTCAGGACAACAGTATTTTTCATAAATGTCAGGCTGAGGAAAGTAAATCATACATTTTAAAAATGGCAATACTTCAAAACAGAATTTTGATATGGTTTTTATATGTTTTTGTTATGTTGTTGTTTACATTTTGGTTGTTTCAAGGTTTTTTTTTTTCTTAAAATGTTTCTATATAAATATTTGCTATAATTAATATTCGCTATAATTGTTTAATATAAGTGCTTATGTTTGATGTCAAACAACACTGTGACAACATGCCCCCTTCCGTCACAAATGGTTTATGTTACATCAACTGCAAACAATCAATAAATAAATCCTGTTAAACTGAGAAATTCAAAACATTTTGGCAGGACATTACTAACTAAATTTTCAAGCTATTCAGCAAGTCTGTCACTGTGTCACATAAACTGACACCAAATCCTTAACCATTTTAAAGTCCCCATGAAATCAAAATTGAAATGTTTTCGCTTTTAGTATGAGTATGTTAGCCTTATATTTATCTATAAGCTAGTGTGCTCCAAAACGATGACAAAATTCGTATTTAGAAAATATAAGCATTCAAAACTTACAGTCGCACTCACTTACGCCAATATGAATCAACGGTTTTGATGCCATTACCCTGCACTTCAGCTTCTCATCAAACTTTGTCCAATCAAATGCTCTCTAGAATCTGAAATGTTCCGCCCCCAGCACTTGAGTGTGTGACTCAAGATGGCGCTGCAGACAACCGCCTCAGTTCTTGACTCTCCAGTGTTTGTACTGTTTTTGTTAGTTTTTCCTGTTTTTTGTTTCTCAAACACAATCAGTTTTACCAGGGATGAACTGCTGAACATTCGGCAGAACACACCACAAAATCTCATACCGAACGAACTTCTTCTGCTCTCCCAGACAAACAAGGATTTTTCAACTCTGCTGCTCTGTTTCACGGAAACCTGGCTGAATGACGCCATTTCAGCTGTTCAGAGCAGACCGACTCTGCTGCTCTGTGTTTCACGGAAACCTGGCTGAATGACGCCATTTCAGCTGTTCAGAGCAGACCACGATGCAGAATCAACGGGCAAATCGCACGGCGGCGGGACATGTTTTACATCAGTGAGAGGTGGTGTACAGATGTAACTGTGTGGATTAGCTCACAGAGACTGTAACATCATATATCAGCTTCTGTGAAGACATGTGCATTCCAACCAGGACTCATTTAACCTGCAACAACGTGAACTGCCAAAATACAGACAGCATGTTACATGTCCCACCAGAGACAGTAATATACTGGATCACTGTTACACCACCATAAAGAATGTATATCACCCTGTCCCACGAGCAACTTTGGGGCTCTCTGATCACTGTGTGGTTCATCTTATACCGACCTACAGGCAGAAACTGAAATCAGCTAAACCTGTATTAAGGGCTGTAAAAAT
>NW_015552582.1:1363772-1364025 GCF_001515605.1 Sinocyclocheilus anshuiensis | reverse complement strand
TCATGGACAGCTCTGTAACAACAGTGGAGTCATTCAGGTTCCTGGGCACCACAATTTCTCAGGACCTGAAGTGGGACACTCACATTGAGTCCATTGTTTAAAAAGGCCCAGCAGAGGCTGTATTTTCTTCGCCAACTAAGGAAGTTCAACCTGCCACAGGAGCTGCTGAAACAATTCTACTCAGCCGTCATCGAGTCTGTTCTGTGCACTTCAATAACTGTCTGGTTTGGTTCAGCTACAAAATCAGACATCA
>NW_015552582.1:1360810-1363755 GCF_001515605.1 Sinocyclocheilus anshuiensis | reverse complement strand
ATGTCCTGTCTTGTCACTGTCATTCTGTTGCACTGTGGAGCTTCTGTCACTAAAACAAATTCCTCGTATGTGTAAACATACCTGGCAATAAAGCTCATTCTGATTCTGATTCACTATAAATAGTTACTGAATTAGTATTTTCTGTACGCTGAATGGCACTTAGTGCACTATATGGGGAATAAGGAACGATTCAGACAGTGTAATGCTTTCCACTGGGTCGAAAGAAGTCTGATTTCGCATTGTGTCACGCACACAGTCTGCTCCGGTCCAGAGAAACTATAGCACGGAGCGGATCATATGCGTGAGTCGCGCATACCACAAAATGTATCGGACCCATTTGAATTCTACACAGAATGCTATATTTTTTAGCGATTTGGATCAGATTAGGAGGAGAAACAGTTAGACAAACGGCACTAACGAGTAGAAGAGATAATACCGGTGCCCTGCACCAACATAAATTAAACAATTTTCAAACTACACATCCTCAGCATCATTATAATCACTGTTTTGCTTTAGTAACAGTTTCATATTGAATCTAAAGGGCTAATCTATTAGACTGTGGCTGTCATAAGCTGTCAAATGCAGCTTTACCGAGCTCAATGGTTCTGGCCCAAGCTGTAATATAAAACGCTATTGGCTATCAAAAAAGGGGGCGGGGCTGATCGATATGTCCCATCCTTTCTTCCTGTTTCAGTTGAAATTACGTCACCACATAGCATAATGCATAAGTGTTTCAAGGCACTTTAGTGGACCTTTAAGATCAATGATCTCATATAATCACAACAGGGACATTCCAGTCCCCCAATCTATTTACCCTAATACTGTCACCAAAATATGCAAAGAATACAATATCACTCCACACTTTTTCTAGTAATAGTTAAGAATGATAACTGGATAATGTCATGTTGCTGAATGCATAATTTCTCTGCGATCCTCTCAATGCCATCTTTCCTTATTAACCCCGATCATAGATATCCATAATACCAACTCTGCTATTGCCCCCAGCAGAAATCACATTTTAATTGTGTCTGCTCAGATGTACTGCTTTTGTGTAATGTGTTATGAAAAGCATATAAACTGATTAGCAAACCATAGCACCCTGATCACCCTTCTATTACTGTAACTGCTATGAAATTATGAAAATAGCAGACAACACGAAAGCAATTTCTGTCCTCCTGCTGTCAGCCCTGTAATATCTCTTCTTAAATGAGATAACACATCAGTCTATGCAAATATGTGAATAATAATAATAATGAAATATCACTGAAGCTAAAAGTTAACAAGGGCTGTAAGTTTCTAACATCAAGTAATCAGTTGAGTGATCTCCCCTGTGAAAGCACACACAATTAACTTTGCTCCTTGAAATTACACTACGAAACTAAATTTAGTCACAGAACCGCAGACATATGGCAAGGAAGCACAAAATAATGAGCACATCTGAGTGTAATGAAGCATTCTGGGGGGAAAGCTCAAAGCCATTCCATGTTTTCATGTGGACAGAGCAAAAGGCATGTGGCTTCTCCATGGAAAGTGCTGGAACCCATCGGAAAGTAAATAGATTAACAACAGGGAGCTGCTGAATGATCGTAGTGGTCAATCAGAAATAAATCGTAATTGTCTCTTAAATGAGGCAGTGTGGGCCATATTGCTGCTTTATGAGAACATGGTGATGGATTCTTAAAATGCGAAACCACCCCAGCTTGCCCATGATTCAAATCAGCTGGGGCCTGTGTCCTGGTGATATATTGAATTATTTTTAGTGGTGAAAGTTTCCGTGCCATTTTCATTGCTCCGGTATGCCTGAGATCAAGGAGAAAGATGGAGAATGGCTTGATATATGATTATGTTAAACCAAACACAGCCGAAATCAGGTCTGATAATGTCTATGGGCAGTACCTCCCGACTCACTCCTTGATCTCAAGCATACGGTCATGGTTTAAGACTCTTTATTGCCCAGTGAGGCAGTTTAAATACTGAACGATTAAAATTAAGTGGTGGCCAGCCACTGTTGTTGGTACACCAGCAACATAAACAGTCACTCAAGAAAATCGAGGAAAAAAGGGATGCTATGGCAAATGGTCTTTATTATATTATTTTTTATGAATAATATTTAGCTTGATTTAATTGCTTGATTTATGTTATATATACACAGTATATATATATATACAGTATATACAGTAATATATATGCAAAACAGTGTAAAGAAATACTCTTTGTGAGAAGCAGTCAATCAGCAGAAGTTAAAAGCAGCTTGTAAGTGTATTTATTTCTTGTCTCAGTGTTTAGCGCAGTTGTCGTTGCTAGGAAGCGCTTGTTTTGTTTACTGTGGAGACGTGCTGAAATCGCGTTTGGTCTCGTACTGTATCGCGTACCTTGTCAGTGTCGTGCGCTTTGCTTGGCCATTTGTTGTGATAAACAGGAAAGTGTGTCCAGCTGAATTCAATTTGAGTTTTGTTAAAGGAATAAAAATGAAGCTTAGTTCACCGCGGAAGCGGTCGCGGCTGCGGTCGTGTGAAGACCGAAGAGTGTAAAGACCATCGACTCTACCGTGCGACTCCACCAGGCAGGGACACTGGCAAAGGATAAGTATCGCTTTTTATTTCTCCTCTTTCTTACTACTTGTTTCACTTCTGTTTCAGTTTTTTTTATAACCATTTCTTACTAAGTGTCAGTAAGTTGTTGTTATTTTAGCATGTGTTTGGCTCAGTGTTATTTTTTTTAGGATTACTGATAAACTAATGTACTTTGATTTGTATTAGTTATCTATTTTAGTTTTAGTTACAGTTGTAGTAATGTTGTCATTTTATTAGTTTAGTTTTTTTATTATGTCTATATAGGTTTTTTATTAAGTTTTAGTTTTATTTAATTTGAGTTATTTCAGTACTTCAACATACAAAATGGAAATGAAATAATATATATATGTATTTATATATATGTACATGTAT
>NW_015552582.1:1346514-1360328 GCF_001515605.1 Sinocyclocheilus anshuiensis | reverse complement strand
TATATATATATATATCAGTGGCGGGCCATGCATTTCACACGTAGGCCTTCAGCGGTGTCCTGAATTAATCCACCTCTTAATACCATCATTATGATGCTACGGCTATAGAAAACATAAAAATTATCCAGTAATGCAGTATAACAGCGTTCCATCATAGACAGGTATCTCATGTAGTGAGAATGAATGCCATTACTAAAGCAAGAAACCCAATCAACAATTCAACAAGTCTCCTTTCACTGCAGCCACAGCTGTGCCACGTACATCAGCTCTAGCTGAAGCATCAATACTAACTTAATAAAATGACAAAAATATAGTCCACCCTGATATTCTTACAGACATTCTGATATTCTATGGTTTCTGGGCCCCCTGAATAGCATATTGACTCGGGCCCCTTCTGCAATCGTGTTCCAGGCTCCCTCTCCCTTGTTGGGCCCTTGGAATCATCCTAACCTTCCCTCCTGTTATGGCGCCCCTGAAAGTTAACCTAACAATTTACTCGTACGGCTTTTCGTCTTCACGAGTCTCCCCACAAGTCTGCCGGCATGCCGAGGGAGGAAAATACTAGTTAACACAGCTTTACTGGGAAACTGAGCAAGTAAAGCCGCCTTTCCAATATCTCCGACAAACGACAAGCGACAGACCGGAAGTCATTCATTTCCAATGGAAAGTACTGCGGGAGCTGCGTGGATTTCCGATCATATGCATATGCGGAAAATTCAGATCCGATTTGAGCTGCGGACACGTTAAAATATTTGAACTTCTGCGGCTAGACCGTATGCGACCGGCCGACCGGATGTGTTGTATTCTATTAAAAACTATGAGTGTAAGGTTAGAATTACCAATATTTTGTTCACTTTACCATTATTCTTTAAACACAATTTCTGTAAAATGGTGCTTTAGAATAATTATGGCAGAAATAATTTTATAATTATTAAATCATTATTTACAATTATTAGCCCCATAAAACCTACTATGTTTTTATTTTGGGGGTCATTTGTGACGATACATTCCTACATTAATCATTCAAACCATTAATTGTACAATGGTGAATATGCCGAGGTAACGGTTGCTGCATGACCAGTTTGAAAGTACTGTGCGACTGCCACTAGGGGGAGAAATGCAACAGTCGTGTCCGAATGTCGTGTGCAGTGGTAAGGTGGCTTAAGGCCGGTTTCACACCGCAAGTGTGAGCGGCGCGTATTTTTTTTTCAGCATGCATGTTAACAAATGAGTGCATTCACACCGGGAGCAGGAGCAGCGCATGAGCATCAAGCAGGAGCGTCGCGTGAGCAGCACTGAAGCGATGGTTTCGGCGCCGAGATTATTTTTGCTGCGCTGCTCAAGCTCAATTAAGTGGCAGCACACTTTTGATGGACAAAACGAATATGATTTCACACAAAAAATGCTAAAAATGCACAGAATAAGCACGTCTAGTGTGTTTTAACAAGAATTGGAATATATCAGAATTTCAGAAAACAAAATGAAGAATAAAAATCTGTATAGAAGATTTACCCATTAAAACTTTTTTTTTAATTTTTCAGTTTGGGTTAAAGTATGGAGTATTATATAAAAAAAAAAATATTGTAAACAGCACATTCTATATCGAAGTTTGGCTGAAATGACATGTTAACAAACTTTCAAGACTTTAAAACTTTCAAGTTTATAACTGACCAACTTCTAAAAACAAATTTGTTGTCTTTGTAAAGAAATATGTAGCTTTGGAGCCGCTGCTGTGACGCTGTACACATGCTTCCAGTGTAAATTAGTCATTTAGTACTACTGTGCTTAGATTTACAGTAGGCTAATATTTTATTTAATATTTTTTTAAATCAACCATAACATACTGTACACAGCTTATACATTAAGACACCTGAGAATACAGTAATACTGTGAAAACAACAAAAACGATTTAGAGTGTGCTGTTTGCTGGCTCTGATTACTAGTACACTCTCTGACCATCCAATCAAAGGACATGAAAATGAAGACGTTATTGTACATCTGCTAGATGGTCCCGGTGTCGCCAACTCGATAGCTGATTGGTTAAACCGATGGATTAATTGCCATTTATTTTAAGCTACAGGCGCCCGCACTGTTGATTCTGAAGGCCTCAAGGCAGATGTCTTTGACCCTGGCAACACGATTGCTGAAATATGATTGGATAAAAGCTTTAATATAAACATATATTACAGGAAACAGTGCAACCAAGAGAATTATTTACGAAATGAAGATATATACAGAGCTGGGTAGATTACTTACAAATTGTAGTCCGTTAATTATTCCAAATTACATGACAAAAATTGTAGTTAGTAATGTAATCCATTACATTACACATTTAAGGTAATATAACCTGACTAATTTTAAATTACTTTTAGATTACTTTTGATTAGTTTTACCAACTCATTTATCACAATCATTTAAAGGGGTCATATGATGTTGCTAAAAAGAACATTATTTTGTGTATTTGGTGAAATTAAATGTGTTTATGCGGTTACGCTCAGGGGCGTTTTTGTGTATTTTCGCCTAAATTTGGCATACCCAAATTCAAATGTTTACCCTACACACATACAATGGAGGAAATTTTTAAAAAAATGGTGTCATTGTATAGTAAACCCTTTGAACTACAAAATATGGTTGTAATTCTTCATAAATAACATTATAACTGACCCGGATCCTCTCTCTCCCCCCTCCTGTCTATTGACCCAGAGGTGTCAAATTTCACGGCTCTGAGTGGCCCGGCGCGCTTGAGTGGCGTATAATCTGACCTATTGCCGCCCACTGAGCAGCCAAGAGTAGCCCAGAGTTGTAGAACATAAGAGCCGCTGGCCGGAGCTGCTATTATTTGGAGAGCGCGTGTTTGTCAAAAGAGCGGAGAAATTTCACATCGCGATTCTATTGAAGATCATTCGATCTGTGATTGTCACACAATGAAATAAACATTGTGTGAATACAATCTACATAGTCAAATTCCTGAGAATGAGAGCTTTCTTGTGATATATGACTTGACTGTTTTGTGAAAAATATAAAAAAATACACATTCTTCGGAAAAATTATTACTGGACTCTGCTTCGTCCACGGTGAAAGCCGATCCAGTGATCCACAGCGCGAAGTTGATGCATTTCCTCAGCGAACAGCACGGATCAGCTCCAGGCATGATGAAGCAGATATCGTCCTCTTTTGGAAGGCCAAACAAAGTAGTTTCGCTTTCACAACGAAACACACAGCGCCTTCACGACATGGTGGCGGCGGCAACAACAATACTACAGTGAGAATAAAAGTTACGCCTTCTTTCTTTGCATGAACATTTGGGCGGCGTTATGCAAATCTTCCCACATCGTGACATAGACATGTGGGGGCGTGTTAGAACGAGCCGTTTTAGGTAGGCGTGGTTGACTCTTAACTTTTATAAAGAATATCTCTTTGGATTTGAGACTTTAGTCTTTGCAACTTTACAGATCTTCTTTATGCACCAAGAGCTTGTAACACTCCAAAGAGAAAGGAAAAATTGAAATTGCATCATATGACCCCTTTAAATAGGATAATCTTGTACCATACTGATATAAAAATACAAGGTAGTAACTGATTACATGTAATCTGGATTACGTAATCAGATTCCAAAAATTAAGTACTCGTATTATATTACATTTTAAAATGCTCATAATCAGATTACAGTTACTTTTTATGGATTACATGATTACATATTATTCACACGATGGCAGGAAATTATCCATAACTTATTGATTTTCCCTAATTCTTCTTTTTCCTCTATTACAGTTTATTTTCTAAAAATCCTACTGTGTCATACCATTTATCTTTGAAAACTTTCGATGTGCAATGTCTCTTTGCTTTTTTTTTACATTTCAACATTTAATGGTAAGTTTAAAACAAATTAGGTTAAAAAAGTAATCTTAAATTAATTAGAATACATTACATAAAATGAATATCCTAGATTCCTTTACTAACTACAATTTTCATCATGTAATCTGTAATCAGTAACAGACTGCAATTTGTAAGTAATTTACCCAGCACTGTATATATGAAACAGGCAAGAGCGCAGCCAATCATACCAACTTGCACATATGCGGTTTATTTTTTGTAATACTGTAAAAATCAATGTAAACATGCAGAACAGTGGCACACCTAGCAGATATTTATGTCTTATATACAGATTTCTTCTATTAAATAAAAATTTCCCATGACATCACACACCACATTTTTTCACTTCTAATCACCTTTGCTCAGAACCAGTGGCGTTACTGTTACCATTCCCATCACGCAAACAGAGAGAACTGTGTCCTCTTGGCTCATGAATATTTAGAAGATAAGCAAAGCAGTCGACATTCCTATCCCCCCCAAGGAAAAACTAATTCTTCATCAATATGCATTTGCGAGGACTTCCGCAAAAGGCACTTCAAAGTACATCAAGAATTCCTTTTGTCTTTTCTGTGAATCCTGCACGGCCAACCATGCAAACTTGCTCTCTCTCTCTCTCTTCCTCTTTTTCCTGACATCGATCAATAAATTATGGCTGAAGGCTTGATGTCTTACTCAGAAGATCTCTGTGTGTGAGAAATGTGAGTCCAGAGACTCCAGCTCCTCAGCTGTGAATCACACGCTTCAGCTGCAGCACACAATTAGGAAGAAACAGTGGCCTATATTTTCCTGAAATATCTCACAATAAAATGCTAATCTGGAATCAATTTTTGCATATTGTGTCCTCATTTATATGATAACGTGGACAGTAGGAAACTGATCTGAGACTGTTATCGTTGGTCCAAGTCAAACTGAATATGTAAGTGACAGGATGAAAAAGCAAATGGCTAGCGATTTTACAGAGAAAAAAAACACAAGGTGAGGGAGGAAGGTTTTCACTTGGTACTGAAGTATTACATGGCCGAGTATATGTTAATAAAACAAGACGCTGGAAAGTTTTTGACAAAGGAGAAACTCATCTTCCTTCAAGCCAACAGCAATTAGTCATGTATGACCTGAGCGCTTGGGGACGTTAAGCCACTCAATAGGCTGTTTTAAAAATGTTAACAGCTTTACAAATATATGAAAAATTAGATCGAAACAACCTATAGCCCCACTTTTTGGGGGGCAACAGAAAAAAATTTACTTTGTAAGCCATACAAGTGATCCTAAGAAGTGAAGAGTCTGTTGGCATACTAATACAAAAGGTCTAAGAGTTTGCTGATGCCGTTGGCTGTAAAAAGAGTACATAGACTCAGAAACAAGGAAGGTATGATGAATTGAAGGTCACTGTGCTTTATTAGGACCTTGGAAGTTAATAATGCATCATGGCCAGTGTGTCTGATTGATTGCATTGAGAGTCAGGGAAAAAATTCCAACCGGGGTCTCTCTCTCCCTCTTCAGGGCCCCGCCCGGGGGAGGCCTTCTCCGCACAACACCTGCAACTCTGCCCCGCCGCTGCTCCGGATGCATAATATACCCATCATTCTCACTCGGGTGAGAAAAGACCATTGCTGGACTTCATCCAGGAGCTGGTGAAGGACACCAGAAGTATGTGTGTGTGTCTGTGTGTGTACGAGAGGGGAAGGGAATGTGTTAACAAACCACCTGAGAGCAGGTCTTGTGGCAGTACACTAAACTCAAAGTAAAAATGTAATGTAATTTTGCATATTTCAACATTATTTATTTATTTAAGTTTCATCTATTTATTGAGCTTTTTCAGTATGAACGGGGAAAATTTTTTACAATTTTTGGGCTAAGTTTTTATTTTACTGGTCTTTGAATATTTGCACTGGTAGATTTCTATTACAATGCTGTTTTCTCACAATTACTTTTTTTCTCCTACAATAAGCTAGAAATCTCCACTTAAGTAGCACTTGTTGAACATACAGTTTTATTTATATTCTGATTTTATACAGGGCCTGATTTTATACAACATTTTATTCCTAAAAACATGGGGTTTTTTCTCAGTTTTTTCCCCTGGCTGTTGACACTATTCTGATTTATGTAGTGATTAATAATACAGTATATCCTAAATCCCCTTGGTAAAACCTTTGACTCTAACAAAATTAAACAAGAATGTTGAACCTGCTTTCATCCAACAATCAGATTTCTGTTCTGGAAAGTTATGGAAATGAAAGTATATTACAATGCCCTTAATTGCATATTTAAACATAACATTTCAGAAAACTTAAATAAATAAATGTTTGCAATTTTTAATGTAATCAAGCATGATAAATGTTAGTTACATTTTTACCCACTTGGAGTGTCTTGCCTTAAAAAATATATATAAATTATATAATGATGTGTATACAAAACAATATATAATGTAATATTATTTAAATATTAAAAAAAAAACTTAGTTCCTTTTTTCCCCTCATAAATTCAGTGAACAGTACTGAGAAAAAATACAACAATTATTATATTATTTCCATATGCAATGGAATCAGAACAATTCTTGAAGTTTCTGAGTACTGGGTGTTGAAAACTGGATGTGACTGCATGCAAGATTTGTACATGCGATTATAAAGGCTGTTGATGTAGTGCTTGTAGAAGTACTGAGTAAATCAAAAAAGTAATCAACTCAAACTCCTTGCACGGGAAGTGGCCATGGCTGACCACATCGTCTGCATTCATAAACACCCTCTTAATGTCAAACGCTCTCAAAGGGAGGGTCAATGAGTCAAGGGCTTTTGTGTATGTAGGTGTACTGCTCTATTATTCAGACCACGGAAGGATGATTAAGACAGATGGAATAGATTTTATACAAAGAAAAAAATACATCACGTCATATACTTAAAAGGGAATTTTTTTCAGATCTTTCAATTAAAAGGAAACTAACATTTTTAAGTTACAATGTAAAATTGGGGTAATATGATCATATTTTCTTGACCTGGTAAGGACTCTAGCCGCTGCATTTTGGACTACCTGCAACTTACAATTAATTGTTTGTTTGTTTTTTCTATGCTTTAGTCTGACTAAAATCACACCTGTTTTGTGATGTTGGACTTATAAGTGCAGTCACATTTACCACTGTTCAGCAAATTTTCATAGTCATTTCAGCAGGAATCCATGTGATCGGAAATTTCATTTTAGCATCGGATTTAGCATTGAGTACAAGTTAATCACGTAAATTTGCTGCATTGACCAACAGAAAATGTATTTCACTAACATGACTGTACCTTAAAACACTTAAATAACGCGGCTGGAGCTCGGCTTTGTAAAACTCGATCTCAGGAAAATTTAACTATTTCATGTGGTGATAATTTCATATGAATTTGTACAAAACGTCACTATAGGGGCTTAAGAAGATCGTATGAAAATGTACAAATGAGATTGCACAAATTCATATGAATTAGCCACCAATTTGCCAAAACATTAAATAGTTCTGACTGTTTGCTTTGTTCAGCA
The DNA here is from genome assembly GCF_001515605.1 of Sinocyclocheilus anshuiensis. NCBI lineage: Eukaryota > Metazoa > Chordata > Actinopteri > Cypriniformes > Cyprinidae > Sinocyclocheilus > Sinocyclocheilus anshuiensis. The sequence goes on along the minus strand of NW_015552582.1, from coordinate 1,352,948 downwards.
TGTATACATGTAAGACTAAGGTAAAGCGTGAAGTGTATTTAATCCTTCTAATATTCGATTTATGCATTGTGTCATGTATAAATAAACCTCATAACTGCAGCTTGATTATAACTGTACATGCAGACCTTCTGACCAATGACAGAAACACCATGTGATCCTGAAGTGACAGAAAAACACACACTCTAAAAAGGCAAAAATCACATTATTCTGTTCTAGTACTGTATGTTGCTAAACATAACATCTAAATAAGTTCCTATAAAAAAATAAAACTGAACAAATCATTATTTATTCATTTGATTAGTAATATAACACTGATACAATTTCCTCCATAATGGATATGCAGGAGACATGAAATTGTGAAACTGTAGTTGACAGGAAAATGCAAAGCTTTTCTCTGATTGAGTGGCAGAGAAGTATTGCAGAGAGACAGAGAGAGTCTGAATGCACCCACGGAATGTTGTAAGAGTGGTACGGGAGTGAGAGAGAGAAATTAAGAAAGGAAAAGAAACTGAGAGAATGAAAGTCATTGAGACTGGCATGTACAGATGTCCATGATGCTGTGATGCAGGGAGCCAATATAAAAAGCAAACATCAATGTGCACATCACTGCAGTGTCTCATCTTCTAGAGTATTTCCTCTGTCTCACTCCCACTCTTCTCATCAGCCAATCCACTAACAGATAAAGGTTTTAAGAGCTCTTGAGTTCAGGAAATTCAAGCTCAGGTGGATTTCAGGAACAAGTTTGAACCGAGTATGTGGCATGTAAAAGTGTGAAAGTGAAATTTGAAAGTGAAGTGACGTGTGGCCAAGTATGGTGACCATGGAATTTGTGCTCTGCATTTAACCCATCCAAGTGCACACACACAGTAATGAACACACACCTGGAGCAGTGGGCAGCCATATGGCTGCATGCCACAGCCATCTCACCCTGCAACCCAAGACTGGTCGCCCACTGAAGCTAAGCAGGGTTGAGCCTGGTCAGTACCTGGATGGGAGACCTCCTGGGAAAACTAGGTTGCTGTTGGAAGAGGTGTTAGTGAGACCAGCAGGGGGTGTTCACCCTGTGGTCTGTGTGGGTCCTAATGCCCCAGTATAGTGACGGGGACACTATACTGTCAAAAAAAGCACTGTCTTTCGGATGAGACGTTAAACTGAGGTCGTGACTCTCTGTGGTCATTAAAAATCCCATGGCACTTCTCGTAAAAGAGTAGGGGTGTAAACCCAGTGTCCAGGCCAAATTCCCTCTACTGGCCCTTACTAATCATGGCTTCCTAATAATCCCCATTCCCCATTGGCTCTATGACTCTCTCTCCTCTCCACCTGTAGCTGGTGTGTGGTGAGTGCACTGGCACCATTCATTCATATTGCTGCGGTGCCCGGGGAGCAGTTGGGGGTTCGGTGCCTTGCTCAAGGGTCTCACCTCAGTCGTGGTATTGAGGGACAATTACGGCCGGACCTGAGACTCACAACTTCGGGTTACAAGTCTGACTCTCTAACCATTAGGCCACGACTGCCCCACAATGAGAAATTAGATTAGCATGTAAATGAGATTAGCATGCATGTAAAGAATCATTAGTATGTGCTAAACCATTCAATGATGTATACAATAACTTTTGTTGTTTAAAAAATGAAAAAAACTATGTGCTGAATTCTGGTGGTGGAAAACAAGGTAAGACATAACATATTACATACTCAACAACTAATGCCTAAAATAGTTGCCCTGTGTGTAATCTGTTTGCCGGTCTCATTGCCAAGCAATATCGCCCGAATAGTTACTCTGGGTATAATCTCTTTTGAATCTACTGCGTTCAATAAGCTACTTCACCACTCAAACTCCATCTTAAGTGGGCAGGCATCACAAATATGATTTACATAAGGTTACTTGTGAGCTGAAAGCTCTGCCTTGTAATATTCTCAATAATGTTTCGATAGCGCCGCTGTGAATGCAGTCATTGCCATAGATCTACTGAATGACACGAGAAGTACTTAAAGCAGTCTGTTATCATCTCCTTTGAATCTACTGCGTTCAATAAGCTACTTCACCACTCAGACTCCATCTTAAGTGGGCAGGCATCACAAATATGATTTACATAAGGTTACTTGTGAGCTGAAAGCTCTGCCTTGTAATATTCTCAATAATGTTTCGATAGCTCCGCTGTGAATGCAGTCATTGCCATAGATCTACTGAATGACACGAGAAGTACTTAAAGCAGTTTGTTATCAAAGAGATAATTCCCTCATGAGCTTCAATATGTATGAAACATTCTGTTCATATGCATCATTACAAAATAGTTTCTGAACAATGTTTGCTCATCAACAACAGATTCACTAGCATACGAGACACATTCGTCCTCAAGCTGAGGCTATATTATGTGATAATATATCTTCATAAGTGAGTAATTTGAATCATTCACTCAATCAATTAGTTCAAAACTCTGACTGACTTAGGAATGAAACCAGTCTTTATGAGTGAGTCATCTGAATCATTCACTCAACCAATAAGTTAAAAAATGCAGATTTATTCAGGAATAATGCAAATGATGGTCACTATGAACGAGTAATTTAAGACAACTGATTCTTTCAAAAATGCTAATTGATTCAGGAGCAAAAGCAGACAAAATAAATGGAAATATTTTGTCTAAAGTTACTCAACATTAACTTATTGTATATTTAACTGCTGTATAAAATCTATTTTCTCTAAACCTATTTCCCATAGTTACCATTTCTGCTGACACACTGTATTGTAATCATAACCACAACTGGCCTGTCTCCTTGTATCAAAAATAGTATCCATCTTATCTATTTTGACTTGCAGAGCATTGGCTGCTGGTTGGTCAGAAATCCTTACATTCAAATCTAATTTATGCAAACCCTCAAACTGCAGACTTGCTAACCCAGCATGTGGCCAACCTGTCGCATGTACAGTAAATGAATGTCAGTATAGAAAGAGGCATGCAGCAATTTAGAGTGTATATCTTTCAAAATAGTAAATAAATAATTGCTGATCTCCACCCAGAGGTCTGATACACAAATAGAAAATAAACAAAAGAAAATTATTAATAAAAATACATTAATTCATATATTAATATCAGTATTATAATAATAATAAGAAGAAGAAATAATTGATAAAATGTAATTTTAAACAATACATTTTCATTTTTAAATAATTACAATTAAATGTAATTAATTATATACTAAAAAAAATAAATAAATAATTGCTATACACAAAAGTTAAACATTTTATGAAACACATTCCATTAGTGAGTTCAAAGCTTGCTCCGGATTCCCTGTCACATCTTAATCAAAGGCATCTCGTTTACAGCTACTGAAAATTACGCAGCATTGTTTATTCCTCACAGCTGATGTTGGACCTTTTAATTGGCATGTCGACTTCTGCAGGGATGTTTACATCTCTTACAGGTAATTCACTAGGAAGTTTTCATCCTGGCTGTGTTTAAGTGTTCAAATTGGTCTCAGCTCTGTTGCTCCCATTGTGTAGCCATATTGAGTCATCCTTTCAAAATGCGGCATCGATGACCGTAGTCAGAGACTCTCTGAAAAGGCCCAGACTGCACATGGGGCGCCATCAGCAGCGAATGCCATTCACAGTGTGTAAGGGATAGGTCAAATCAATAGAGTGTTTCCCCTATTTTCCTGTCAACCTCTATTGTTTGCTCCACTCTGAAAGCTTGCGAACACACTCACAAAAAGGCTGCCAGCCCTAAGGCTGCAAAAATAGCAGGCGACCTGTGCAGCGAGCAGAGGACAGGAGAATATTTCTGAGAAGTGGCAAGGAAAGTGACGCCAAGATCAGGCGATTAACACCGCACAGAGGGCGTAGCGATGCAAGAAGGGGGCTGGCAGTAGTAGAACGAACCACACCTGCTCAAACTTAATCTCCAGTGAGAGAAAAAAAGAAAGAGAGGAGTAGGAGATAGGCTGGGAAATTGAGAGAGAGAAAGTGAGGGAAAGAGGGTAAGGGAGGTGTAGATAAGGAGTTTGGGACAATCTCGTCCTCTGTCATGTGTACTTAGTACACACTTTCACCCACATCAATACACTTGCAATCCTGGCTGTTATCCACTGGTGGCTCTCAAGTGGATGTGTGATTATTAGTGATGTTCAATTCGTGAAGGTTTTTTTTTTTTCTTGAGTCAGATCTTTTCAGCTAATCGATTAATCTGGTTCACAAAGCCAGATGAATCAGACTGACTCATTCAAACACACTGACTCATTGAACCAAGAATCCTGACATATCCAACTCGTCATGAACAGGTTTAACAATTCATTGACTCACTGAAGCAAAAACTGTGTTTTTTGACACAATAACCTTGTTCATTATGAGTTAGACACCTTATTAACTCATTAAACCAAGATCAAACTCATTCAGACATGTGTGATTCAAAAAGCTGGTTTAAAAACTCATAGACTCACTGTATTGAAAAATGTCTTTATGAGTCAAAAACCGATTCGTGAGCTGATAGGAGCATTTGGAATGAACTGAGGATTAGACTGATGAGGCAAAAAAATACTTTAATAACTGCTATTAATATCAGAAATGTTACAATTTTATTACTGTTTATTGTAAATGTAAATTGCATTTGTTCTAGTTGTTGTAAGCTAAATCATGGCTGCAAGATGCAACAAGATGCATGGAATTACAATAAATTGTAATATAATACAATAATAGAAAAAAATAATATATAGAATTATGTTCCTACATTTATCTTTACAGGAACATTTTACTTTATATAGAGATTTTACGGTTTAAAACCCCTGAAAGGTTTTTCAACCAGTTAATTGAAATAAACAATTCACAGAAATGAGTTAGACTGCGATTTATATTAGCATTCTCTAGTTTTTCCTATGTATTTTTTTGCGAATCAATGTTCTCTACATGCATGCAGCAAGATGTCTGAGCTTTAGGCTACATGGATCCAGTGAGCATATCATCAACACGCGGTCTATGCGGGTTAAAGCATAGTTAAATAGGTTAAATAGTTTTTATGCCAAGTTAGCCGCACAAACTAAAAAAACACACACATACACCATGCATAACTTTTCCCCATCTAATTACATCCTGAGTTGCTAGAGTTATTCCAGAGTCACACCATGTTCAAAGTGTGACCGAATCGCTGGCTTCAGTCTGCCGCTAGTGGACCACTGAAATTGAATTAGGCAGTAAGCAATATTAAAAAAGGGCAGAGGAATCCCCACGGGCCTCCCTTAGAAGTCAGTCAGAACTTTAATTAAACTTTCAATACGCACACAGTGTACTTTAGCTTTTCATAATTCTGGGACAAGCAAAGTCTGCGCTAATACAAATTCCATCCGAAAGGTTGTGGTAATATTGAAGCAGGTTATTGTGAGTCTACAGTAAGTGCAAAGTTAAATATCACAGAAGATTTATCTGATTTGGTTCATTTTAAGAAACAAATTCAGCAAAGAAATAATTAAATGTAAGCTTTTAAATGTGTTTTAACAGAAATTATACTGGATTTCGCAGCTGATAGTTCTTTATGCACGAGTGATTACATACAAATACAACATGGCTAAAATCTGACATGCAAATATGAATCATGCATTTTGTATTCCATGTAAATGTGTGTTGCAATGAAGACAATAAGAAACCAGAGTAACATCACCTTACATCACCATCCATGTTATTACAGGTTAGACAAATTTTGAAACGTCGTCCTGAAAACCTCACAGATGATGTTACTCAATATTTAGAGGAGTATCTCATCATTTATGCATCAAAGCATGGTATGGTGCGAAATGCTTCCTGATAGGACCGTCACTGTGCAGCATGAGGCAAAAACTTCTGTCTGTCTGCCTCTCAGATCTTTCTCTTTCCCTACTGTGTGCTGGAGGGGGCAACCAGGAATGTGGCAATTCCTTTCACACTCTTTACGAATATGTGTCTGCAGACGGCGCAGGGCTCCTGAGGTGAGACAGAGAGAGCGAGAGAACGGGTGAGTGAGAGTTGTGAACAGCAGTAGCGGCAGAAATAATCAATGCTGTAACTGAATACAGTGTAAATATAGTCCAACAATACAATGTTAAAGAACACTGCGTTTTGAACATACATTGTATGCATCCACATATCTTACTCTAGAGGCACCAAGCGGAACTGCAAAAATAATGACTGTTTTTCAAACAGGTTTCTCTCCATTTCTTTCATTGGTTAGACAAACATATCCATCTCCAAATTAGGGATAAGTCACAACGGTAATCGATGCTAATCGACTGAGGTTAACTGTTGGGCTAGGTAAAAAATATTGATTTCTCGATTTTAATCGATTCTCATTTTTATGAAACGATATCGATTTATAAATCTCAAGAATCGATTAGTTTAGGCCAGGGGTAGGCAAGTTCGGTCCTAGAGAGCCGCAGTCCTGCAGAGTTCAGCTCCAACCCTAATCAGACACACC
>NW_015552582.1:1342961-1346447 GCF_001515605.1 Sinocyclocheilus anshuiensis | reverse complement strand
ATCTTAGTAATCCTGAAGACATTGATTAGCTTGTTCAGGTGTGTTTGATTAGGGTTGGAGCTGAACTCTGCAGGACTGCGGCTCTCTAGGACCGAACTTGCCTACCCCTGGTCTAGGCTGTCAGATAATGAACGGAACATTGTAGCGTGCCTCCCATCCAATACATTGCAATAAGCTTTGTGATTTGTTACTTTTGATATGAAAAAGTCTGAGATTTCAAATTCTGTGCATTTTATTACAATATTCAAATATTCAATGTCGTTTTGGCGCTGTTTAATGTGGAGTGACAGATCACTGTAGCACCTCGGTTAGAAGCGGCAGGGCGAACTGATCGTCTCCGCTTTAATAGCAGTTACAGCATAAAATAAACACGAATGAACATTCGAAGGTATGTTAAAAGAAAGAGCACAACTTACCGAAATCCATATCCGTATACATATGTAATCACTCAATCAGTGTTTCAAACGCGGAAAGACGACAATAGCTTGTAAACAATATGTCATGTAACATCACATTTACCACAAAAAAACATATTCGGTGACCATGAACTCATTATGGTCAGCTAGAAAAATGAACTCTAGAGAGGAGCATTTTGCTAAATAAGCACCATAGAACATATTCATTATATTTTTTACTGTTCTTCAATATTTAATTTATGTTTGAATAAATCAGTCAAGTTTTTGTGACAACCACCCTTTAAAAGTTTATATTTCAAAAAACGAATTGGAGTAGAAATATACTTGTGAAATTTAAAGTTAAAGTTAGTATTATAACTTTAATATTACAAAAACTTTATTGCGTATATTTTAAGTGTTTGTATACAAATCAGCAAATTTCAAACTTCCATATTATTGACTCTCAGGTATATTTTACAGCATTAGTTGAGAGATTTTTTTTAGAAAATTTGCCATATTATTGACTCTCAGGTATATTTTACAGCATTAGTTGAGAGATTTTTTTTTTCCTTGAGAAAATTTGCCATGTCCTGTAACTGATATATATCCAAGATAATCGATATTGAATCTAATCGGATCGAATTGAAAGCTTGTGAAGGATAATCAAATTAAAATTGTGATAGTTGTGTCAAAACCTAGCTTTTATCCTTTAAGCAGTCTCATTTTAATAATTTTAATGATATACCAGGTATTTTTAATATACCAATATTTTAACCCTATAAAACTTACTGTATCATATTTCTAAGGCCTCTAAATTTTAATTATCAAAAATGCTGAAAACCCTGTTGTACACAATCTACTGCATGCCTCCTGTCATCTGATTGATAGTTTGAAGTCTGATTGATACTTTTTTTAGCAGGTAAAAGGCCTTTTATTATATCTGTACAAATGTCCACCTCCCTGTTCACCTTTAATACACAAACTTTAATTTAAGATGTGACTGATCCAAGTAGCTGCAGGAATGTTCACCGGTTCTACAGAGTCTGACCTACAGCAAAAACATGATGCGGTACATGGGTGATCACATCCACCTCCAGCTGAGTGTGAGAAGTGCTGTGATAGAGCGGCCCATCCCAGCACTCAGAGGTGAGTATGTGGGTGAGTGGACTGTGTATCGGTCAGTGATACAGATGGAGAGAGCAGTATGTGTCCTGGCAGCAGACATCTGAATCTATGAGCAGTTCAACCTACATGTCACAAGTACATGTGTGGGTGTAACTACGGCCACTTTTACATCCTATTTTTTCTCATTTTTATATGAAGGTCACAAACTGTCTTGAAAACTTTTAAAAATGCTTTCATAATTAATTTGCAATTGCCTTTTATAAAATTGCATATTTATTTGAGATTCATATTATGAATTTTAGTTTTTTAAAATACGATAATCTAAATCATGTAAAAATTTTAGTAAAAATACATAAATCATTCCTGTGGAAAAAGTTTGTCCACTAAAGTTTTTTCAAAAGTTAGAGTACATGGTTACCGACTAGAATAGAATAGAGACAACTAGAGTGAATAGAGACATTTTGATGTGTGAAGAAAACTAAAATTAATTAATTTTCTCAAAATATTTTTCTGGTTGTTAAATTTCACTAAAAGTGTATAAATATTAATTTTGTGTATTTAAGACAAATAAAAATCATAACGGCTGATATTCTGAATTACATGAGTTTTATGCGTTTCTATAAAACAAGTTTGTTAAGACAATATGGTTATAATTTTGTCTGATAAATTGTTAATTTATTCTGAAGCTCTTAACTATGACAGTTCATCAAAATGAACGGTATGAGGCCTTCAGTCTGATGTTTGCTCGCAGTTTAGCCACTTTCTCTTTCTTTCTCTCTTTGCATTTAAGATTCTGTCCCTGGAGGAGCAAATGTCTGTCCCCAAAGAAAAGCTCTTTGCTGGCATCGCAGTTGCCCCTGTTTGTTTTGAATTGAAGCTTTTGAGTTAATTATTTAAGAGCAATGACTCTCATACATGAATCATTGTCAGGTTAGCATGCATGAGCTAGAGGTGAGTGCTTTCTAAACTCAATTTAAAATCGAATAAACATCACTAAAATCAGATCATGCAGCGCGAAAGCAGAGTAGTGCCCTGGTTTCAAAGGTCTCTAAAAGTTTATTTCAGAACAGCAACTTACACACCATTCTACATTAAGTAGCCATTTTCACAGCTCACCTTACTGCAATCTGAACCATTGTTTGTTGTAATCTTAAAACATATGCTAGACATGAAAAATTTAAGTCTTTGAGCAATCATAATAATCTCTCTAATAAAGGGAAAGCAACAGGCACATATTTGACCGTGTGCTAAAGTGTTACATTACATCTGATCAGACCCTCCGATGATTTCCCTCGCACCCAAAGATGAGTGTTTCTGGCAGCGTCTTGCTTTCTTCTTGTTCTGCATGGCTAATGGAAGATGCAGATGAGGCTTTAAAAAGGTTTCACAGAAAAGGCTCTCTCCTCTGCTCCCCAGAGAGACAGGGTGGGAGAAGAGTCTCTCATCTGCGGTTCCACTTCATTTGAGTCAGTGAATGCAGTGAATGGATATGTAATTGTTCAGAGGCTGCAAAATAATGGGATCACTTTGAAATAAAACAATGTTAGACAATGGTAATGTAATACACTTAGTGTGTGTGTGTGTGTGTGTGTGTGTGTGTGTGTGTGTCCCTGTTCTAAAGATCCTGGTTCTCCTACAATCTTTATTGATTGTACGTTAGATCCCTCCCCAGTGTCCTTATCCTGGAAGAGTCCAGTCCAGCTCAGTCAGGATGGGAGTTTGCTTGTTGTGGTGGACGGCTGTAATACCACAACTCTCTACAGATTGTTCTGGAACTGTAAGATGACTATTAAACATGTTTTAAAGGACTGGAAACTTCATTAAATCATTTGGCCCATGCAAAATGATGTCTCATCCAGCAAAAACCAGGAGGAATTGCGGTAGAAATCATATGTTTAGGGCAGATGGAGAGAGCTTCGTTCCATACATTCACAATAAATTGATGCAACAAATATGTATCCTGCTG
>NW_015552582.1:1342535-1342739 GCF_001515605.1 Sinocyclocheilus anshuiensis | reverse complement strand
ATATATATATATATACACATTAACCTAAACATTACATACTGTGAATACAAATGTAGGCATTACCGCGGGAAGTAGGGGTGCTGCAGCACCCCCTGGAGTGTATCCCACGAAAAAATGGGGGTGCTGGGGGTGCGGTGTTAAAAATGAATGAACAATATGTAATACAAAATAAATAATATTCATTTTATTAATTAGTATATTCAT
>NW_015552582.1:1341733-1342399 GCF_001515605.1 Sinocyclocheilus anshuiensis | reverse complement strand
GCCTAGATGGTAATCTGGTCTCCCAGCATGGCCAAACTAGCTAGGCTGGTCTGTTTTAATGGTTTTTAATACGTTTTTGTGCACTTTTCAGGTCAGCTAGACCAACTTAAACTAGGTAAGCATAGTTTATTTTTCAGCATAGTATCCTCTATTCTATGTCCTGCTTACTGCTCACCGCACAGTAATCCTCGAGATCGGGAATTTAGTGTGAGGGCTAAAATGATTCAATTTTTCTATAAATTAAATTCTATCAATTTTCAAAATTATATTAAATTAAACAAAACAATATTACATTTGTACATTGTTGTGTATTGTTTAATTTACTGTATACTGCTTACCTGTTTATCTTAAAGCATCCATTAAGAAAAAAAAATAGTACATTACAACGTACAAAACAATCTGTCTAGCAACTAGACAAACACTGCAATTATATTACAGTAATTTTGATACTCTTGAGCCAATTTTTGCTACAACTGTTTTTGTATTAATCAGAAATGTGAAAGTAGCGGCAGTTACATGAGTGGCCTTACATTGTATACAGCAATGAGCACTGACCAATTAGAATTGAGTATTTCAGAGCTGCATAATAATGATCCATACAAAGCACTAGCATATATATATATATATATATATATATATATATATATACACATTCATTGAAAACAT
>NW_015552582.1:1334196-1341723 GCF_001515605.1 Sinocyclocheilus anshuiensis | reverse complement strand
TTAAACTGACTTAAAAAATCATTTGTTGCCATGATTTTTGGATTATATTATAACCTGTAACATGTCTCTGCCGTACCCAAATTAAGAATTAACAACAATTTCTACAGACAGCAGAGACAGAGCGAGAGCGTCTACTTCAGCAGCAACAAATCTTGCATTCTCACATCTGTAGCGCTTAGTTTGATCTTTTACGTTAGGTCTATTCTTGAAACAAAATTAATTCTTAAAGTCGATTCAATATTACTCTTAATGAAAAACACACAAACACAACATCAACAATGCTACAATGACAAAGTCGCTTATACTAAACATAAAACTTTTATGAACAGATAAGAACAAATAAGATCAGTAGCGTAGCGTCTATGCAGGGTATGCAGGTGCATATGGGCCCGGGCAGTTTGGGGGCCCGCCGAGCTGGGGACAACGATTAAGAATAAAGTTAAAATTAAGATAATAAAATCATGTTATATAATGTGAAAATTCCACCCATAGGCCTTCTCCTCCAAAAAGAAAAAAAGTCTGTGGCATCCATCATTCTTTTGACTTTTTTTAAAACTGATTGATCGATTCATGAAATGAAAACCCAGCAACAAAGACACTCACTTATAGGCTATTAAACGAATACATGAAAGTTTTATTAACAAAAGTTGCGCTTTGGATCCGCCATCATATAGTGTCAGTCTTCTCGCATCACTCTTGTCACGTGACCCCCCCATCAAAATACATTCCCGCAGCTATGAATGTAGGGCCCTATGATTTCCGCGATGCGGAAAACGCGGACGGAATCGCGGAATCCAGTCATTAAAACAGAATTCAGAGTTTAACGCGGAATGTCACGGAATTTGTCAAATTTTGAATGAATTAATCAAAAGTAGGTCATTACACTTAAATCAAATCGCGATATGGACTAGGATTTGTAAATATTAAGCCGCAAACGTATATTTAAATATGAATCCTGCATGTTCTGCGTGTCTCTATTAATGAATGGTGCAGATGCGCGGTTTCATTTACTACACACATACTGAAGCGTGCGTGACGCTCGCGGTGATTTCAGCGTCTGCTGTCTCACTAAATGAGGACATAAACACATGAACAACATCTCCAGAACTGCTCTGAGAGTCACTTCATGAGCATTTGACCGTTTGATTTGTGTAAAACTAGCGTCATATCACATACACAGAACTGTAAAGGTATTCACGGCAACCGGTCAAAATAAAAGTCCGGTTTGATTTGAAGACTGTGCCTATTACTATTTTTCAGTAGAATGTACATAGCCTACTACTACTACTACTACTAAAATGAAACAAACTTTATTTTTTAAGGAATAATCACACAACATTTCTTCCATGTTTTAATTTTAATAGTAAATCCCCTTTGCCAAAAAATAAAGTTTGCTTAATTTTCAATAATTAAAAGATGAATGAAATTAATGTTTTATGCCTTCATTTGATAACCAGAAAAATTTAAATACACAACACAGAATTTTAGAGGAAAAAAAATTCATAAGGCTACTTTAAGAAAAAAAAAATGAATAAAGTAAGTTGTTTTATGCATTCAAATAATTAGACATCCTAAAACACAGAATTTGGTAACAATAAAAAAAATATGGTGAGAAAAAATAAAACATTTCATAGGGCCCTAAATATGTAATTTTTGTTACACTTTTAATAAATTGATGTGAAAATTTATAAGTTTCATGATTTTAATTAATTAGACATGCTTTTTGATTAATAAAAATTAATTTAACTACTAAAAAGAAGTCGAGAAAAATTTAAACAGAAAAAAACGGAATCCAGAAAAATTAAAATGGAAAAAATGGAATTTGGAAAGAAATTAAAGAGAATTTAGGAAAAAAATACAATGGATTTCATAGGGCCCTACAAATGTAATGTGAACTTGATGTGCACAACTGGTAATTCAGCTCAAAGACTTTCATCTGCTTATTTAACACATGTTTGGAAATGGCATTACTGCAAGCGATTAGCCTTTTAGCAGCAATGGGAAACGCTAAAAGCCCAATGAAGTGCTTGAGCAGAGTGTCAGCTTGTTAATTGTGGGCGCTGTGTGTAAGTTGTTGCTGGAAGGTATGTTCCCTTACCGCCAGCAGGCATGTTAATAATTCAGTTCCTGCGGATTAAGAGATAGACATTTCAGTTGAGAAGAATGGATGGAGAGCACTTGTGAAAGTGCTGGAAATGCTTTGACGGGATCGCTCTGGTTGTATGCTAAGACAAGTCATATACAGTATTTTTTGCGACCATTTTTCGGTCATTTTGCGGTCATACTGGCACAACCACCATGTTGCGCAACTCATAAGCGCTGCTATTTCTGTTGCATATGAGAAACATCAAACGGCAAACCAAACCAGTGTAAACCAGAAGTAGTAACGCTAACTATAACCATGGTATTGAGGCAGAAATAATCGAATGTTATTGCATCATTCATTTCAGGGTTTGTACAACCTTTTGAGAGAGAAATTCAAGCACTTTCCAATGACTATTTCACACAACTTTTGTGGTAAACAAACACTCATTTAAAATTAAAAAAGACATCAGATTAAAAAAAAACAGTAGATAGCAGCAGAGGAGAACTTATCGGCTTTTTAGTCATTCATTTCCACTTTTTGCTTTATATTTTGAAATTATAAAATCACTATTATAAAATATTAGATCATCAAGAAATCAAATTTTGTCAAAGTTTTGCGCTTTTTTGTGTATGAAGTAAGAAAAGTCACGAAGTGCCATGAAAAACAAACTTTTCTTCCATTTGTGACTGAATCACATATAATGCAAGTAAAAAGCGCTCCTTTTATAATCACTGAAGTTGTCAGTAAGTTCAGTACAGGGCCGTAACCCCTTATGTGTATATTATCTCAAAGTTTCCTACAAACATACCATGTTGGAATTCATAATTGCAAAATTCTGACAAGCATGTGTTTTTGACATTTTTGTAAACTCAGAATTTTCAGAGAGCTCCGACTTGTACCACCTGACTTCTGCAATGTGTGGAAACACTCAAAATGGCAGTGGCTTCAGCAGTAAAACAGAGTTCAACAGATATTTTGTTATTTTCATTTATTTCTGTTTAATAATTCCTGTTGTTAAAGGGATGGTTCATCCAAATCTAATGAATCTAATGTCTCCGTAAATAAATCATTAGTTTATTTATTAGGCATTTACATTGTTGTATTGTGGTTTTGTCTACTGACGACTCAACTTACACAGATTCATATTGGTGTAGTGTTGCCTCAAAACCGCATGATTCTGAGTAAATATCTGACCACTTAATGCAGCGATTTGCCAATCAGAATCAAGAGACAATCAAGAGACATTCCATAGAGCCTTATATTGTATGTATTACACACTGTATAAAGTTTAGTAGAAATTCAACATCAGTTAAGTAGCAGTTAGATCAGTCAGTCATATAACTTATATGTCTGTGCACTCTAAAACACACTCATATAGGATCCAAAATAAAGCTGTCATTTATAATGCCTAATGCTTCATAAACCATCAGCTGCACTGATAGGCCAGTAACATGCAACATTAAACCGAAGCAATGTTGCAGAAGATCAATGAAACCAGACTGAGACACAGGGCATGTTTATAAAACACTGTAATCTAACCACAGGTCTTGCAGATTTTCTGCACCATGAACAAATGATGAGTTCCGAAAGTCTGTTCGGTTACTTCCTTTCTCTGAAATTGATTCAAATATATTCCTCCTGCAACGGCATTCTTGCACCTTGGTTGAATCACAGAGTTTGCTTAATTAATGCAAACTTCCCGCATGTGAGAAAGTGCTGGAAGAGAGTTGAGGAAGTCAAGTAAACTGTGATACCATCCACTAGCAGCTTAAGAATATACGTGCCGCTTGCAAAATGAGCTGTAAAGAAAACAACTCGACAAAACTGTTTCTGAGTTTAGCCGTGCTCCGTGGTACTTTATTTTTTAACGTATCCCATCTGCGTGTTTTCTCATTAGAGAACAAGCATCTAACCAATGCATAAACTAGTTTTATCTAGAGCTGCTACTTATGATGACTAAACAATTACATTAGCATTACAATTGCCTACAACTTTGTTAGAACAATTGTAACAATAACATCATTATTGTCTGCTTCGGGGTATTAGTTTAACATCATCATTAGCGATTCCTTTGAAGAAAATGCATGGTTTAACACGACTATAGTCAAGGTATTTAATTCACTAGCCTATTTTTGAACCTTAAAGCTTATTAGAAAACTGAACTAATTGTTTAAAGCACATGTTCCACTAACCCCATAGAGTCCTAGAGCTGTAAAAAAAAAAATCGAATTTCGAATATTCGTCGAATTTAAAATAAAATTCCACATTCGAATGCAAAAATGTTGCATTCGAATTTTAGGTGTGCGTTAAGGAGGCACCCTTATCAGCAGTGCACGAGATGCGATGACGATGTAAGTGTCATTGCATTTTAATGTTTTTGTTAACCAATGCGGAGATTTTGTTTATGTCAAAACTGAAACCAAGCCGTTCACACATAACGCATAGTTCGCTTCTTCACCCTAACTGAAATTATGCATTTTAAATTCGAAAATAATTCGAATTTTGATCATAGTTAAGTAAAAAATTCGAATTTAGTTTTTAAGCTATTTTGACAGCCCTATAGAGTCCACTTGTTAACTCATTCAAACACGCTCCATACAGACAACACAGCAATTGCACAGTTGAGGCAACTTTGAGTATGTGATCAATATACTGCATGTGAGAAGGCATCTGGCTTTATATATCATATAGAATAATAATAACAACATAGAGTAATGTCATGTTCTGCCAGTGAACTATATAGGCTCAGGGAAGCAGTATACACTTGGACTGAAGTATCAAATCGATCTTCTGGATAGTGGGTATGTTTGCTCCCAGTCTCGGCTCTTGACCTTTCTAAAGGTCTACGGTACTTTTAGCTCCAAGAAAATGAACTCTTTGAATGGCAATGTTTTTAGTCTATTAAAACCGCAATGAAGACTGCAAAAACATGAACAAGCTGTCGTTTCCTACAATAAATGACTGTATTTAGGATTGTACTGTGAAATCAGTAATAAAATAAAATACTTCGGTCTCATCCCATCAGAGTGTATTTACATTTTCTGGGAAAATCAGCATACAAAATGGTTTACTTACTTGTCCATGCATTAAAGGGTTAGTTCACCCAAAAATGAAAATTAGGCTGCGTTTTACTCACCCCCGAGGCATCCTAGGTGTATATGACTTTCTTCTTTCAGACGAATCCAGTCGGAGTTATATTAAAAATTGTCTTTGATCTTTCAAGCTGTTTCATGGCACTCAACGGGTGTTGCATTCCTTCAGTCCAAAAGACGTGAAATGAAAAGCCCCCTTCCACAAAAAAAAGTGTCTTACATGGCTCCGGGGGTTGAACAAAGGCCTCCTGTAGCGAATCGATGCGTTATTGTAAGAAAAATATCCATATTCAAAACGTAATAATCACTTGAATCTAGCTTGCGCTCACACTGTTGTAAACTAAGCAGTTCCGGGGGAATGACGTATTTTCATTTTTGAAAATTTTCATTTTTGGGTGAACTAACCCTTTAAGCTTGCAATAGGAGAAGGAATTGTAAGACTGCAAAAAATTACACACTTCAGCTTTAAAGTGCGCCACAATCACAGTTATTTCCTTAGATGGCATGAATGAGAGCAGAGTGCCCTGGAAATACTGTTTCTGCTGAGAAAAAAAGTGGTAAACAAGCCCTAAACACACATCATTATCTCAGGTTTACAGCATGGCGATAGGGAAGAACATTTAGAGCAGAATAGTGAGCCATCCATTCGAGCTGAATAGAGAGCTTGGACGTAGGTGTACGGGAGAAGAAAACCAATTATGTTCCAACTCTTCACGAACATTTCACACATGAGAATCAGACAGCTGCACAGACCAAACTACGACATTTGGTCTTGAGAGTGTGTTTGAATCCACTAACCCATTTCCTAATGATAGGCTGGTGGTAGAGTCCCTCTCTGTCTCTCATGCATCAGTGAATTCAGATGTAGTCATGCACCACACTGTCATGTGACATTTGTCAGCCTTCATTCACTCAGATGTCAAGGGTTTGTGTTTAATTGAGCAGCAGTTACAGGTTTAGCTTGCTGCTGCGCAAGGCTTCATCTGCTGTAGTGGGCTGAATATTGTTTGGCACAGCAGAGATAAAGTTTTGTGCAACGGCGCAAAGTTGCTGCAGGCATCTTTGGTTCACAGCTGTCATGATGTCAAAACAATGTTTACTGCACAAGAATACAGAATTCCCTCAAGCTTGGCCATGCTCTGAATAATAATCTCTAGTGAACTCTGAAGTGTTAAAAGCAATCAAATCCTAGTAATATTCACAATGTTGCTTTATCTCCAACAAAATATACTGTTATTATTAGGGATACTCCGATCGATCGGCCGGAGATCGGTATCGGCCGATAATCATATTTTATGACTCGATCGGTACTCACAAACTTGGCCGATCTCAGGAACCGATCGCAGTTTGATGAGGTCAACGCGTGACGACGTACATGATGCGTGGGGACATAAATGATTTGGCGCTGCAATCATGTCATCGCCGGTGTGGAAATGCTATGACGTTTCGAGAAACAATGAAAAATTCGCTGTTTGTCGTGTATGTTTTTGCATGATGATATGATGAATAGATGGTTCATTTTTAACAGCAGACTCAGTGACGTTAGAGCTGATTTGCGCCTCACTGCACGCGTCTGCAGCGCGTTACGGCTCCACGGCCACCAGAGCTGATCGCGGCCGCTCTAGTCAGTGCTTGTGTTTATCAGCCAGCCGCGGCACGTTTCTGAAGTTCATTCTAGGGATGCTCCGATCGATCAGCCGGAGATCGGCATCGGCCGATAATCACATTTTATGACTCGATCGGTACTCACTACACTTGGCCGATCTCACGAACCGATCGCGATTTGAGGACGTCAACGCGTGAGGATGTACATGACGTGTGGGGACATAAATGATTTGGCGCCGCAGTCATGTCATCGCCGGTGTGGAAATGCTATGACGTTTCGAGAAACAATGAAAAATTCGCTGTTTGTCGTGTATGTTTTTGCATGATGATATGATGAATAGATGGTTCATTTTTAACAGCAGACTCAGTGACGTTAGAGCTGATTTGCGCCTCACTGCACGCGTCTGCAGCGCGTTACGGCTCCACGGCCACCAGAGCTGATCGCGGCCGCTCTAGTCAGTGCTTGTGTTTATCAGCCAGCCGCGGCACGTTTCTGAAGAGGCTCTCAGCGCTGCTTGGTTAAAAATAGTCTTTTGTGAGTTGTCACAGCATGATGAAACCGTCTATATAAAGCTTGAAGCATCAGAATCGGCATCGGTATCGGCCAATCACCATGACAAGAAATCGGTACTCAGTATCGTCTGCAAAAATCCTGATCGGAGCATCCCTAATAAATAGTGATGACATAAAAATGCATGTAAAGTATGTGCAAGTTATTTTGCAAATGCATAAACAAGCCAGTTA
>NW_015552582.1:1323409-1334036 GCF_001515605.1 Sinocyclocheilus anshuiensis | reverse complement strand
ACAAGTGGCACTATGCCAAAACTGGGCAGTCATAATTATAATGACAGGTACCAAGATTTGTCAGAATATGCCACAGCATTGTGGAGTTATAGCATAATATGCATTTTGGCATGCTCTTCCTCAAATTCTTGTATGTGCTATATGAGAACCATTTGGTCTATTGAAAATCTTTTAATAACTTTTTGCCAGCACGATCTGAAGATGATCTGAGACAATTTTGGTGAAAATCGGATTAACCATCTGGTTTTAGAAGAAGGTGAAGGTGAAGAAGCAGGAGGAGGAGGTGGTGAGAGTGAAGAAGGGGAAGAAGAGGTAGTAATAGTAGTAGTAGTAGTAGTAGTAGTAGTAGTGGTGGTGGGCTGCTAATGAGATGAATGGGAACACATTATTTCATAACTTAGGGTGCTTTCACACCTGGCCCGTTGTTTCGGAACCTGGCGCGTTTCCCCCCTTAGCTCGATTTGTTTGGGCATACATGAACACGGCAATCGCACTCGGATCCATGCCAAAACAATCGGTCCGAGATCGCCTGAACGAGATGGTCTCTGCTCGATTGAAAACGAACTCTGGAGCGGTTCGGTTGTAGTGAGAAAGCAGGCTATATCACAATGTATAATGGGTAATTACGTAAGTTCCGTGAAAAGCATTAGCTTTATTGTTTTGCTAATACTTCAAAATGAACCTGTGAATGTCTGTGGGTGAGCACGTCTTCACCATTCAAAATCAAAGTGCACTTTTTCATTTTATAATGCCGTCTTATTGCTCTTCTTCCTAATAGGTGCATTTTAAAAATGTTTTCCCGATGAATCCTGGACTCCAGTTCAAAGTGATAAATTAATATAACGACAGCTACAAAAAAAACCAACAATAAGCCTGCGAAGCTGTGGCCATTCCATCCTGATTGATGACAGCTGTGACAGCTAAGTGGAACCCCGGAAAATAAATCGTGGAACTTTGACCAATGAGAGAACAATTTACTGGTGCCTGACCTGTATTAACAAATTTGGTACGTTTAGAAACATTGCCGTGTGAAAGCGAACCGCACCAAGAATAAAAAGCAACATTGTAATCATTTTAATCCTTGTTTCGGAACAAAGCAACCGATCTACAGGTGTGAAAGCATCATTAATGTTTGTTTTTATTTTTGTATTTTTTTTTTTTGGCTGCACAATCAGTATGATCACGGGTCAAATGTACTCCAATGATTGAGTGATTTACTGCTCAATTGATTGATCACGTGATTTAGCTTTGCACATATACTTCAGTGACATTCCCAGCTTCCTCACACCTCTATTTGTTCCTGTGCACTCTGCAGTGTCAAGGTTTTCCTGTCTATAAAACATCTGGCAACAGCAAGGCTGTTTTATGTGGTCTCAAGAGGGAGGGCAAGGAAAACAGTGGTGAATCCAGATTGTGAGGTAATAAATCTGTTAAACCGGTTTCATTGTTCTTCCCTGAAGTCCTAGTTGCCATGAATTATGTTGACATAATTGCCAACATGCCTCGGAGCAAGTAAAAGCAGCTTCAGGATGCAAGGTCGCATCTCATTATGCAATAACTCGTCAACATCATACACCATCATACACGCACATAAACACAATCCAAAATTTTATCTTCTGGTCCATCTCTGGAGGATATTGATAGATTGTGTGCAGATGAAACTGACTGGAATTAGTAGTTTATGCAGCTTAGTACATGTACACAGCATTCCAGTTAATCATGCAGGTGTCAACTGATGATTCTGGCACATCATCGACTTTGGGAAATAAAGTAGTTGAATAGCTGCTCCCAGGCAAAACCAAAGAAAAGCAAAACAGAAAAACATTCCCAAAACTGAGAATTACTAGACAAGAGCGAATATTAAAACACACTGCTGAATGTCGCCATTAGCAAATCAAACACTAGTGAACTTCTCAAACATGTGTAGCAGCATTGATTATGAGGTGATTCAATATTCTTAAAAGAGTTGTAAAGTGTCTATCATTGTGAAAGGGCCATTTTAACAAGATTACTGCAGCACTGCCAGTACATCTGATCATAACACACAGGAATGAGCCATTTAAATTTTTGTTATTTACACAAAAACAAATCTTACTTTTCCAGGTCCATAAGGCATCCTATTATATATTGAAATGTATGGGGCTTCAGTAATATGTGCTTTGCACATTTAGACATTTGACCTTGCAAGGCTGAGAAACAAATTATGACAGTTTGTATAGAAGAAGTGCTGAAATGTGTCATCTATTAAACGCACACATTTCAAATGGGAATATGGACTGTTGTTAATAAAAATGGCAATCAATGAAACTGAGTGCAGTTCAGGTTTGGGTAAAATCCAACAACTGATTCACCATATGAGTGCCTGTTTCATGCTCTTTTACACATTTTCAAAGACAAACAAGGCTTTGAAAGGTTTGCAAGATTTAAAAGCTTTTCACAAGTTTCAATCTCGGGTCTGACCCTCATAACTGCCTTTCACTTTCTGGTTGGCCTCCATGTCACCAAGCTGATGTAATTCTGAGATGTAAACACACCACACAAAAGCATTGCAGGAACACATCTTAGTTAACTAGCACTCCTGCAATATTCTCAATTCACTACAGAATGTGCCATTAAGGCCAAACCTGTCAAGATGGTTCCCTGCTGGCATTAACACATAGGGGAGTTTCCTGATGGATGAAGGTGAGGTATGCTCTCCGGGTGTCCGCTGGGAACATCTTCATTCCCCCTTTCTTCTCTTCGCTCCCCATCTCTCCTGGGAAAAGAGCGGTAAGGGTAGCATTCCCGGCAGCTTCCAGCGCATTTGCTCTGATCAAACGGCTGCATGCGTCTCCCGTGGCCCTCTCACCTCCTGCACTGCAGAACAGAATATGTGCATTAGTGTTCGTGCATTATGAATGGAAGCATACATATGTTTTCAAACATCGTTACAGAGGCAGAGAATGAGGTTTAAAAACTAATACACATGAATTTACAATTTTCTATTTTAATGATCTATCAGTTATGATGATTTGGTGTTCAAGAAACATTTCTTATTATCAATGTTGAAAACAATATATGCAGTAAAAAAAAAACACCACCGACAATGATATATTTTGATGACTTTTTTTAACAAGTATTCACAATGAAGTTGGAAAGTATGCAAACAATTTAACAAATGGTTGACCCTCTTTTAGTATCAATAACCTCCACCAAATATTTCCTGTAACTGCAAATCAGACATGCCCAACAGTCAGGAGGAACTAGGCACCGTCCTCTTTACAAAACTGCCTCTAATCATTACTCTTGAGATTTCTAAAGTGAATCCCTCTGTAGATGTCATGGCAAGATATCTCTGTCAGGCTGAAGTCAGGCCTTTACCTGGGTCAGTCAGTAACAACTGAATTTCTTCGGTTGAAGCTGATCTGTTGTTGATTTACTCCTGTACTTTGGGTCGATGTCCTGTTGGATTACCCAACATCTGTTGAGCTTCAATTGGTGAACACGCACTAATTTATCTCTGATAAGCTTGAGAATTAAATTTTCCATCAGTGATAGCTCTGAAGCAGCAGCTCCAAGCCATGATGAGCAGTTGATGTTTGTCTAATGTGGCTTTTCCACCCACACCAATTTTTTTGGTTTCAGTCCATAGAATATTTTTCCAATTGCACTGTGGAGCATTCAAAGGCTCTTTTGCAATTTGCAAACATTCAGCAGTTTTTCCCCTTTTTAGTTTGTTTTGTACAGTGGCTTCCTTCATGGTGTCCTCCCATGAGCACCGTTTTTGTTTAGTGTTTTACATACTGTCGACATGTGACGGAGATATTCCAGAATGGGACTCACATACTTGTTCCACCCTGCACTGTGGATGTTTACATATGTTCATTAAAGACAAGAAAACTCATCAGTCTTTGAGCATTTGTTTAGGCAAACCATATTTTACTATTGTATGATCAAACTGTATGATTAATTCAAGCAGAAATCAATGGGTTCATCATCTTTTTACCAGTATATACACAACCATTCAAATGTTTGTGGTCGGCAAGAAAAAAAATGTTGTGTGCTCACCAAGGCATTTATTTGATAAAACACACAGTAAAACAGCAATATTATGAAATATTACAATTTCATTTATTATTGCAAAACAGCTGGTTTCCATTGTAACATTTTAAAATGTAATTTGTGATGGCAAAGCTGTCCAGTCTTCAGTGTCACATGATCATTCTAATATGTTGATGAACAAATGTATAAATGAATACGAACCTTAGTTTTATAATTGCTGTAAAAATAAAAATAAAAAGTGAATCCAATACAAATAGAAATCCAATGCATTAATTACAACACATTAATGTTAACAAGTACTGCAAAGTGTTACCAAAACTACCATTTCAGTCTATTCATAACACAAAGTGAGACAGAAAATCTTATCTGTATCTTTTGTTTGAAAATATTTTTTAGTTTTTGGCTTAAGATACAGTTTTCCCCCATTTCAGGAAAATCATTTCAAGCTCATATCTTCATTAAACAGGTTGTGCTTTATTAGGAAGAAACACAACCTTGACTCACAAGGACAGGCAGAAGAGAGAAAAAAACATCTCTGATTTCTGTTAGAGTCATTAATATTTATTAGAAGGCAGCAAGTGCAAAAGTATAGGCACCAGCAAAAAAGTTTATCAAAGCACAAGCTGTTTATCAGGGTGGTAATATAATTAGTCCTGGGTGAATATAGTCTACTTACCATTACCTTAACCTGGACAGGGAGCAATTTCAGTGTCCAGGAACAGGGTCCTGCCAACACTTCCTCATAAATAATGTTCCTTTGCTCATCTCCAGCTCCTCTGCTGATCAAACACTCTGAGACACAGTTGGAGTAAAATATGCGGACGCACTTCTAGTATTTGTGGGAGTTTCAGCTCTGCGGGAAGAACTTAGGAGATGCTGAATAAACATAAATGTAGCTATGCTTCTGAAGCATATGCAATCATGCAATGCTGCTGAGACTCGAGTATAATTTTATCATCAAGTATAATTTTTTAACATATCCCTTACGTACCACATAAATGCCTCAATGGTAGGTCTTTATGTAACTTTAATGGGACATTTTTGAGCTCATTTTATGTATCAGAGAAATGAGGGATAAAAGCAGATCAGGGTACAAAGCAGGCTAGATTTGAACCAAAATCTCCTACTTGGGCACCACAGCACAATGTGTCACTGAACTTATTTTTTATTTTGCTGGTATAAAGTTGTTACATGTGTCAGGAAGTGACACTTACTGTCATAGCATCAAGCCACAAACATGTTTTCATTTAAAAGGCAATCTTCTGTGTCGGTGATTGCAAATGATCATGCATATCCGTGTCTTAATTGTTCAGTTTTTAGCAGGTGTCAATGGCAATTTCCTTTTCTGCTATACCTAATCAGACATTAGAAAAGAACCAGGCTTGGCCCCTGCTGTGCTTAATCATATTATTTATCTTGTGCTGTGTGTACATCACCCCCTTTTTGATTCGGGTTGATTTTATGCTGGGATTTATATAGAGGGATTTAAGATCATTTATGCAGCCTCTGTTTCATGCTTCTTAAGCAACTAAATTGAAAACTTGAGCAAACTTCTGCTGTGCCCCGTTTGACAGTGCAACACAAACTGCATGTTATCCATTATTTATGGTCCTTTCGATTTACTTCAGAATGGTTCAGCTCAGCCCTTTAACTAATTTTCTTTACCGTTTTTCCACAGAAATCTTTGGCTTGTTGACTAGCCAGGAAAGTTGGCCATAGTTTTTCATTCCTCTGGCAGACCAATTCCAGTTCTGCTACAAAAATTCTGGAAAAACTCAAGAATCAAACAAAAGAATAAAATAAAAAATTAAAATGGATTAAAATACTTGTTTCAACTTGCTGTTGTAGAAATATACTAATAATAATAATAATACTATATTGTTATTATACTAACAATATAATAATACTAACAATAAAATGTTTATTTCTTTTTTCTAGTACATTGCTCCAAGCCATGTAAGTTGTGAGTTTACACTGGAAGGGTTGCATATGTGTGATACATGACTTCACATTCTATAACTTAAGAACCAAAGGAATGTATGAACTTACAATGCAAGTCAATGTTGCAACACAACAGCACTAGCCCTAGGTATGCCTACATTACTCACAATGTGCAATGTATTCTTAGACATTTCTGTAGCATTCAGCGCAGTCTTTGTTCACATGCACTGCTACTGTACATGTCCCTCGTGTAATCAGACTATGTATAATGCTGGTGTTTCACCTGAAGCATTGCAGCAGGGAAAGAATGAGGGTCAGAGGGAGGCAGTAAGAGAGAATGGCACTACAAAGCACCATTATTTGCCATGCCAATAAAGCACATCAAAATGGCAGAAAGCAAAAGATTGTGGAGGGAAAAGAGAGAGAGAACCAGAGAAAAGCAAACAACTTAAGGAAAACTTAAGATATAAGTAAAGATAAGACAGAGGGTAAGAGAAAAAGGTTTAAAGGAGAGACGGTCTGAGTTGAGTGGGGTGCTGTGATGCCCTCAGCTCTCTGTAATCCCAGATCACAGTGCTCTGATAGCATCTGCCCCTCTCACTAAGGATTAACAATAAGGCAGCGCAATCCAAAGGTCCCTCTCACACATCCGTCAAACATGTGATTCCTTCTCTGGTGGGTGGCCAACCAGAACACAACCATGGGTCGGTGCACTCATTAGGTGATACACGCTGAGAGTAACTGATGCCAATCTGTTTAAATGCCAATTAAACTACTGTGTACGATATATGTTCTTCCAAGCATGTCGCAGATGTATCTCTATAATAGAGATTTAAAAATTGAGCATGATCAAATTAGACAACCGTGTTCGTGTAATAGCAAAATACATAAATGTTTACAGTAAAACAACTTTAAAAATTAGCTACAGTAAATAAAGTGGCAAATTCTGGCAATGTTCCGGAATGGCATTTAAGTGATGGTCCAATGTACATAACTAACAGCAAAAATAAGGAATATGACTTTTCGATGAAATGTAAAAACAAATGTATGTTGTATGTACAAATTGCTTTGTTAAGTATGTTTTCTTAACTTTTTAAGAAATGCATATTTTTCTAAATAAAATCATTAAAAAATAATTTTTTTGGTTAAAAGGGTGAAATTTTAGAGTAAAAATGTTTTGTCTTTGAAAAAAATATATTTTACTGTATGGCAAGTTAACAGATTTTTGTACTGTATTGTTTACTAACACTTTTAAAGTCATATATTGTTTGATGTAGACAAAGATACTTTTCTTTATGAAGTGAATTGCAAGTATATTTCAGAAATATTTATACCAAACCAAAGTCCCTTTCGGTTTTACTTACCACCTGCGGTTCCAGCTCATGACCGGGAACTTTTATCGCTGGGTCCGCTCCATCTTTCAGTGTCAAACAATGTGCAAATCCAACTGGGCCTTGTTCAAAAAACATTCGTCACCGAAATGACGGGAACAAACACCCTTTGCGAAACTCCATTGCTGTCCCGGAAAAACAAACTGCATCCACTGTTCAAGTAACGCTGGGTTCTTTGGGAATCTGAACAAGGTTATGTTTCCCTCACAACCAAAAACACACTTCTTTTGGAGACATTATTCTCGAGCAAGTTCTGTGCAGCGCTGCCGACGATTTCCGTAACCCCGTGCTAAACTTATACTCAGCCTCCAACTCACACACTGGCGAGTAAATTCTAAGAATTTATTAGCCATTGGCTAATGTTAGACATCATTTAGTCGTCCAGAGTGAAGATTTAGTCGCAATGTAGAGGGTTGCCAATGAAGCAGGTTGATGGGCCGCTCTTGCTCTCGCTCTGTTTGCTGTGTGCGCGCGCTCTTCTTTTCCTTCTTCTTCTCCTATTGCTACAAATATACCCAGCGACTTAAGACTGGTTTTGTGGTCCAGGGTCACAAATAAATAAAATTAAAAATAAAATTAAAAATTCTAAATTATTTTACTTAACTTCATTTCTTTAATAAACTTAATGATGTAATCATATATAGCCTTTTCCCCTAGAATACCAGTTATAGAGAAGTCTTTGTGATCAACCTTCTTTAATGACTGAATAAAATGGCATCTTTCTTTGTTGTATTTCCTGCAATGAAGCAGTACATGTTCAACTGTTTCTTGCTGACTACAATAAATACATTCCCCAGTTGGGTGCTTGCCAATTTTAAACAATGTACTATTAAGTCCTGTGTGACCTATTCTCAGACGAGTTATAATATTCCCTTCATTTCGGTTTCTGCTCTCCCTCCTCCCAGCACCAACTTGTTTTTGTATATTATATAAATGTCTACCTGTTTCAATACCATCCCAATATACCTGCCATACTGACTGCGCATATTTCCTGATGTATGCTTTAGCTTCTGCTTTGCTTAATGGAACTTGTAGATCAACCTGTTTTAATTTTAGAGTTTGTTTAGCCATAATATCCACCTTCTCATTCCCTTCCACACCAACATGAGCAGGAACCCAAATGAATTGTATTGATATGCGCTTAACCTTTAAATTATACATCTTATGGAATATTTCATTGATTATGTTCATCCTAAAAGATGACCTGCCAGATCTTATGCTTTCCAGTGCGGAGTAACTATAAGATGCAATGACTGTGTTATTTATTTCCTTCTCCTCTATCCACTGCAGGCCAATAAAACCACCAATAACTCTGTAGCATAAAATGACAAATGATTGGTAACTCTTTTCTTAATATAAGAATCATTAATTGGAATATATACAGCTGCACCTGCATATCCTGCACCTGCATATCTTTCGATCCATCCGTAAATAAAAACACTGAACCTTGGAAATGCCTCTCAAAATAATTCCGCACTATATACCACACTGGAGGTCAACGGTTGGCAAGGGGAATAACCAGGGAGGAATGGAGGATATTGCGCGAGCTCTTCCGGGAGAAGTTGCCAATACAAGGAATTCCCACTCATGACGTCATGAAGAGCCATGCTCGAAAAAACTTTCCGAACCCGGAAGGAATGTATTTGGCACAGAAATACTCAGTCATATGTCCAAGTCTTTTTTTTCTTTTTTCAACTTTGGCCATATTTAGCATGAGAATCCAACTCTTTAATAAAAGTGTAAATAACTCAGAGTGCATGAAATAGCATTAGACAGCATTAAAGTTGCAAAGACTAAAGTCTCAAACCCAAAGAAATATTCTAGTCACACGCTTGAGGTATTCGGACAATCACAACGCACTGGATAGCTGGCCAATAACAGCACACCTCGCTTTTCAGACCGATGAGCTTTGTAAAAATCGACGCGTTTCAGAAAGGCGGGGCATAAAGGAGAAACAATAATGTACAGTATGTGGAAAATAATGTGGTTTTTTTTTACCTTAAACCGCATAAACACATTTCATTACACCAAATACACAAAATAATGTTCTTTTTAGCAACATCATATGACCCCTTTAAATTAAAAAAAGAGCGATGCACGTTGCAGTGTCACAAGCGGCGCTTTAGACTGCTTCAAAGTGATTCTCAATCAGTGAATATTATGCCAAGCGATTGCTTATGAACTCGAGTTGATGAATTATGACAATGTCTACTTTATGACCTTTATATCATATGTTTTAGACAGTTGTAAGAATGCACATTTTATCTCTCATCTGAAGGATCAGCCCTCAATAATATAGACATTTCAAAATAAGTGTCCCGAGATATTTCGGGATTGTTTAAATCACACGTTCATTTATTAATTTATTGGTATTTTGGTTACACAAAATGTTTTATTTAATTTCATTTCCATTTAATTCATAGTAAACTATTGTAGGAAGAAAAGTCAAAGAACATTATTTGACACATATTATTCAATATATATATATTTTAATAGTATCAGTAAAATCTGTCTCATTCACTGAGACACTGTATGACAAAGCAAGGAGAACTCTACCATTTAAATGCTGTAATTTTGCATAATTTACAATGCATAATAATGCATAATATGAGTATGTAATTAAATGTAATAGTAGCTTATGTAATTCAAATGAATTTCAATAAATACAAATATTGTTACAAATCACACATTATTTGTTATTTGTCACATGTAGCAGACCATTTTTGTGCCGTTGGTAATAGGAGGATTTTCCACCCGGCTACCATCAGAAGTATATTTCAAACCTGTGGGAAGCACTGTTATATGTGAATACTCAAAAGACAAAAATGAATTTATGCACATATGTGGGTACATTTATGATTAAAACCCTCTTCTAATTATCAGTGTCCATGTTGGTTTTATTTGCTATACGGAAAAGCTTACCAAGAAACTGCAATGATGGCCCAAAGTTTTAGTGTGACTGATGAGCGCTTTATGTTGATTAAAATGTGAATGAATCCCTAATTTTGCCTGCTATTTAGAATCAGCATCTCAAAAGTGCCACTCAGTGCAGACAACAGCGCTGCTTTACATGGCTCTCACAGCTGTGGGCAATTATGCTCTCACCGGGGCCGCCATATTCTCATCTAGCTGTGTTTATCAACTCGCTGAAGTTTAAGGAAAGCTGCTGATGCAAAGCAGTGTGTAAACAAGGTTTCCCCTTATGTTCACACTGAAGAGTAAGTCATACAGCAGGAGGGGGTACTGTGTGTGTG
>NW_015552582.1:1300968-1322286 GCF_001515605.1 Sinocyclocheilus anshuiensis | reverse complement strand
TGTGTGTAGGCAGATGGGGGAGAGGGCAGTTCTGATCGAATGTGTCGCATCTGTTTGTGTGCGTTTATGTCGTAAAATATTCCCTTCAGCATTTTAATGTCCAAGCAGAATGTCCCCATCACTGTGAAATTCACCGGCCTATTGAGAGCCTGCCTCTGGTGACATTTGGTTTACCACTCTGAAGTTTTAATACTCAAATAGATTCAAAAACAGGCAGGCCACAAAATCCAGGTGATACTGACTCCATGCTGAGTTTATCCAGACTTTCAGAGTTTGCAGTAACTGCACCCTTACAAAGTAGCCATAAGAGAACTCGCTCCAAAAAGAGGTCCCTTTGCTCTTGTTAAAACAGACCCCTGAAGACTAGCAAAATAGCTTCCCCTCAGCATTACTGGGTAAGACAATGCTGGAAACTCTAACAACCACCGGCCTCAACGCATACGTGGATGACTGTCAGCCCAATGCCACATGCAAAAATGCAGCAAGCGAGGGGAACAAATTCAATTTATGCATTTTAGAGTTTCTCATTATGCATGTGCAGAGTGGGCTGAGCTGGAACGCTTATGCAAAGCAGAAGCCAATTTGAGCCAAGTAGATGTGAAAGCACAGAAATGTTCTTAAACTGCCTGGTTTGACAGCTGTTTCAGCTGAGGGGTTCTGACAAATACATTAAGGATATTAGCTCGCACTCAGTATTAACTTAGCATTGGTTTTAAAGGTGCGCTCGGTAATTTTTGTTACATTTTTGTCATGTTAAAAAGTTTTACAAAGAAATTAATAGCAGTTTTGAAAAATGTTTAAAAATCACACACTCACATACCGTTTCAAAAAGTATGTCATCTGCTAAGATTCTTTTGAAAGAAATTACTACTTTTATTCAGCAAGGATGCATTAAATTGATCAAAAGTGACAGCAAAGACATTTATCATGTTAAAAGATTTCTATTTTAAATAAATGCTGTTTTATTTAACAGCTTTTGAGCTGTCGTTTCATCAAAGAATCCTGAAAAAAACATCATGATTTCCACAAAATTATTAAGCAACTGTTTTCAACATTGATAAAAACAAATCATTAAATCAGCATATTAGAATGATTTCTGAAGGATCATAGGGTTAGGATTAGGGTAATGAGTAATTGCTTCTGGAAATTCAGCATTGCATCACATGACCAATTTATCATTTTAATTATATTAAAATAAAAAACTGTTTCTTTAAATGAATAATATTTCACAATATTACTATTTTACTGTAGTTTTGATCAAATAAATGCAGCCTTGGCGAGTATAACATACAATATATCTTACTGAGCGCAAACCATTCAATGGTAGTGTACATGAGAGAAAGTCATATCACATCGATTCACTTCATGTAAAACAAATCAGCTTTCAAAAAGGCTATTGATAGGCTACTGAAAAGCTATTGAGTCTTCCTCTCATGTGAGTGACAAGTCCATCATTTTAAAGGTATTTTTCAAAAGTACTAATAATTTCTTCACCTGTAAAACTTTTTAATGAGGACAAAAATGATTGAGCGCACTTTTAAGTGCTCCGACCTTTCAAAATCCATTAAATATGAGTATTATATATCTCAGCGCTCACTCAATATTCAGTCTCTGTCAAGGACCCAGGTTGTTCATAAGTTGCCACGGATCTTTTTAGCTGTAAGTATTTATTGAAATTACATATAA
Organism: Sinocyclocheilus anshuiensis; assembly: GCF_001515605.1. Taxonomy (NCBI): domain Eukaryota; kingdom Metazoa; phylum Chordata; class Actinopteri; order Cypriniformes; family Cyprinidae; genus Sinocyclocheilus; species Sinocyclocheilus anshuiensis. Next base: position 1,320,600 of record NW_015552582.1, on the reverse strand, counting down.
AAGAAAACACTTTCTTTTAAAATACTGTTATTTTCCCACTAAATTCTGTTCTACTCCTCACCAAGAATCATCTGATTGTGTGACTGTCATAAATACATTTAACATTTTTGTCAGCCAAAGCTGGACGACAGCTGAGGATGAAGCGGCCAGCTGACATTTATGGTAATAAACAAGGTAGTGGACTGACGCCATTGATCCCATCTCTCGCTCCCTGCGTGTTGATTATGCAGCGCTTTGAAGTAGGATGGTACATTAAAAAAAAGTCACAGCTGAGTTAATAAGAGATACAGAAGAGAATAAGCCTGTCAGGACTGCTGTTCCACATAAGAGGAAAACAAAAGAACGCTATTTTCTCCTCAAAAGATGAAGAAGAGGAGGGAGGGGTGTTGTCTTCACATGGAATGAAAAACATAAAGGATAGTGTGATGCATTTTTGACCTGCATGCCTCAGCCTGCTGCGTTTTTCATACAGATATCTATTTGAAAGAAGTTGAGAGAATCATTGCTCAATCATTATTTTGTTATCATTACCGGTATGAAATGATTAGCATTGTGATTTGTCCTTTTCTTAGACCAATCTAAATAACTACACTCAAATTCTCAAAATAGGTGGGCACAAAATAGGCTCATGGTTTACGGCCCCATTAACCACTGCTATATATATATATATTTTAACTGTTGTCAATAATAATATTTATAATAATTATAAAAACACTGAAGACCACAGCAATCGCTGTCGAAAATTCAGCTTTACCATCACAGGAATAAAATGACATTTTACGATATATTAAAAAATTGTAATAATATTTCACCATATAATTTTATTTTTGATCAAATAAATGCAGCGTTGGTGGTGAGCCTAAAAGACCTCTTTAAAAACAACAGTAGTGTGCGTGTGTGTATTGCATGCATTCTCAGGTCAGCACTGCTCTTCTGTGTTTGAATTTGATAATGAATAACACTTAGCTTTAAGTATGTCTTGCAAAGCAAAAAATCATTTTTTAATTGAAGAGCAACTTTATGCAGAATGGAATAGACTGCAGCTATGCTAACACTGTCTATGATTAAACATTATAACTGACTGACAGAATCAATTTAACTATTTATTTCATCAGAAATACCACTAAATGAGAGAGCATCTAAGAGCAAGGCTGTTTGCAGAGAATTAAGTCATCTTACCAGGAAAAAAAAAGTAAAAGAAAAACTTAAAGGAATTTAAGGGAAGAGTTGGTCGTTTTTTTTTTAAACCATACCAGGATTGACCAGAATGTGAATTAACACATTCATGAATGGTTTTTGATTAATATTTGATGCTTTCTGAAGTGAAGTGACCTTACAGCATTTTATAAAGTACTTTCAAGTTCAAACATAATAATTGTTTAGCTGTTGGCAGGGTTTTTCAAATATATGTATTTTCTCGTCTGTCTAGTTTTTTTCAGGGACAAACATTTTATACTTTCCAAAAGGAAACAGTCGATAAGGGTTAACCTCAGTTGCTTTATTGCAAAGTGAATAGGTGACCTCGACCAACTTCAAAAACAAACTTCAAACACTTAAAAGAGCCCCTTCATATCAAACAAGAACTGTCAGTTGAGAGCTTCCTCAGTAGCTCTACCAACACAAGCAGCCACCACCACCCTACCTGTCCTCCACCGACACACTCAAGGTCTCCCGAGGAGGGAAACTTCTTTAACTGATCACATGCTGGAAACATCTCCAAACGTTCTGTTCTGCTCCATAAGCACAATTCCAGCGATTCCTTCGCTTGTCCAGCCATCGCTGTTATAATCAGAGGCTGCCAGGCTGTGAGTCAAGGAGCCTGATCTCAAAGAACATTCTGTGTTGAAGCGTCATTAGCCTCTGCTCGACCTTCACCTTCCTCCTGAGCGTGCTGAAAAAAGAAACATGAAGAAAAGGGATGAACTGACAGGTTTAGGTGTCCAAGGCTTTCTCCTCAGGCAAGAGAGGAACCACTTGGTGGCCAACAGCACCAGAGATTAAATTGGTTGCTGTCCTTGTTGAATAAAGTGTAGCATTAGCTCATTCTATGAGTACTGACTGGGCTGAATGGCCCATTCACTGTAAATGGAACCATTAATGGGTCTGTCAGGTAAAGGAGAGAGCTCTTAAACAATTACCTGCCAACACTTGAGAGCTAGGTGGTCCGGTGTAATGAGAACGCCTGCGAAGGCGATGGAACTACCAAGGTGGTTCCATGCGATACTAAAGCTAATGTTGAAATATAATATGCCAGTATTGTCATGAGCCAGGAACACAAAACAGCAGCTCTTGGTTATGCTTTATTAAATTTTTATGATGCAAATAGTCTAATGCAGTGTTTGTTTTTCAGTCATTTTCATTTCCATCAGCCAGTTCCAAATCACAGAGCAAGGCATAGAAAATAAAATTATACATCAAACATGAGCTGTTTGATGCTGATGGGGTTGGGGGAGATTTCTATGCTATATTATTATTTTAAAAAAGCGTAATTTTCATAGACAAAGGTTAGATCTACCAATGCTCAACAGTTTTGCTGAACCAGAAGTTCTGATTTTCACTGGCTGCACAACAAATAAATGATCTATTTTTATATGTAGCAATTAATTTTTATATTTGCTAGAAATATTTCTACTTTTCATTAAATGCTACTTTTTTATAATTATTATGTCATTTCTTAATGAAAACTTAAAAAAAGAAAGAAAATAAAAAAATACAGTATAAGCTGGAAATTATACAGCCATACTCATAAATACACTTTTGCTGATAAACAGTGACATGATGCAAAACATAACTGATTGGTTTGGAATTTTCAACACATTCTTATAAAATGCTTTCAAAGCATTTTTAACATTTTGACAAAACCTAAATTCAGTCATGCAGATAGAGCTGGATAACAATATTTTTGTGACAAATCAGCTAAATTCGCAACATCAGTGTATATCACAGAAATAAATATAATCATGTTCGCAAAGCTTAAAAACGGATGCACAACATCAATGGATGTAAAAATCATCCATAGGATGAATAAGTGACTGTTTACACTGGTCCCAGCCTGGCAAGAATTAAAAGGATTGTTTACCCAAAAATGAAAATTGTGGGCATGAAAAATGTCGTTCAAAACCTGTCTGACCTTCCTTCTTCTGTGGAACATACAAGAAAATATTTAGAAAAATGTCTGTTTTTTGTCCATACAACGGAAGTCAATGGTGACCAAAACTGTCCCCAACGTTCTTCAAAAGAATGAAAATCATAGTTTGGAATGACATGAAGGTGAGTAAATGATGACAGAATGTTCATGTTTGGGGGTGGAATTATCTCTTTATATCTGATTTGACAAAAGTTGGTGGATTGAAAAAGGTTGAGAACCCCTGACTGAGCACAACGGGTCTTAAGCTGTGCAATAGGACAAGCCTGGTCAGGCCAAATAGTTTTCTCACTAACTACCCTGCATGGACAGGCTTGAAAAAGCAGGTGTTACATGGGAGAATAGTTTCATTTCATCTGTTCTTTAGATCCCTAACCTCTGAAGGACCTGTGCCACATGCATGCCACCAGCAGCAGGAAAAACAACCAGTTGGATGCCAGTTAGTTCTGTTGTAGCTTTATAAAACCCTATAATTCACAAAGTACATGTACGTGGGGCAGGAAAATTTGGAAATTCGGAAAAGGGTGACATTTAAATATTTGTCAGTCAGAGGTACATTTTGATGTGGACAGACTTTGTATGTGATCTATTTGTCTGATGTAATATTGATGGAGTCAACTGTGCTTCAAATAATATCCCAGCGTAACAGGATCAAACCAGTATAGCGATAATATACGTGAGACTCTATGTGGAAAATTTCCTCAGGGGGCATCAGAGATAGAGATGAAGATATCAGGTTTGACATAATGAGCTCCTGTGAGATTTCTATTTTTTTCTCTCTCCCTCAATAAAAACTACAGAACACCTCAGAGGACACGTGGAATACAAATTATCCTCACTAAAGGATAAAGGGTTACATCACACAGCGGTAAGCAGGTGACAGAGCAAGCACACAGCATCTTGTAAACCTAATTGAAGTTTAGCTGGGATTCTCACTGCATACCAAGAGATGCTTAACAACCAAGGGTGTTATTCAATTAAAATAATTAAAATAGGGGTGGAATTCAAAGACGTTCATATAATTGCTTTAAGCACAGTTGTCTGAGGCTGTCTAATGTCTATGGAGCTTCCAGTCCTATTTTTTATCATTAGTACGTAATTTCAGCTCAATATAATATCAATCAATTAATTTATGCCAGTATTTATTTTAGTTAGTAATACTGCCAATAGCATTATATTATTAAACCAACACAAAACGGTTTAATTTAGTACCAAATATGTGACCCTGGACCACAAAACCAGTCTTAAGTCGCTGGGGTATATTTGTAGCAATAGCCAAAAATACATTGTATGGGTCAAAATTATTGATTTTCCCTTTATGCCAAAAATCATTAGGATATTAAGTAAAGATCATGTTCCATGAAGATATTTTGTAAATTTCTTACTGTAAATATATTAAAACTTAATTTTTGATTAGTAATATGCATTTCTAAGAACTTCATTTGGACAACTTTAAAGGTGATTTTCTCAATATTTCGATTTTTTTGCACCCTCAGATTCCAGATTTTCAAATAGTTGTATCTCATCCAAATATTGTCCAATCCTAACAAACCATACATCAATGGAAAGCTATTTATTCCGCTCTTAGATGATGTATAAATCTCAATTTCGAAAAAATTGACCCTTATGACTGGTTTTGTGGTCCAGGGTCACATATTGTCACAATATGTATTTTACGAAGTTCTGATCTACCGTTGCAGATTCACTACGCGTTCAATTAAAAATGACACCATTTGACTCAGTGCTGTTGGTTTGACATCACTGACACTAAACACCGGTGTCACATGACCAATCTTATATTTTTGACCAACGTTAAACTATGAATATCTATAATTAAAATATGAATTATATGCAATGATGATCTAAGTTAGGAATAGTTAAAAGATTTAAAACGTTTTGTTTACATGGCATATATGAAAAAGATGTGTTAACAAAAACAAATCTAGTTAAATATCAATATAACAGAACATTTTTATTTTGCATCATTTCCACCATCTCATTTTGTTAAGTTAGCTATACAGAAATATTATATCATTGTGTAGCGCGACAAAGGACATGTTTTTAGTCAGTTAAATGTAATTTCCAACATCATCATTTGAGTCCACAGAAGCTATTAGACACACTAAATTATTTGAGATAGAATTGTTCATGACTTTAAGTAAAAATCAACAAAAAATTACATAATTTCTTATGCAATGCAATGTAAATGTTTCTTCTGCAATGTAAAAAGTAGCTTATGTTTTAATAACATTTATTTTATAGTCCACAAGCCAAAAGTTTAATATTTAAATATACTCCTAAGGGGAATGTCACCAACAATCCCATATCTGTCTTCATTCCCTGCAGCACAGTATATTCTAGGTATCTCTAAATAAATAATTCTGCCATCAGAATCACCAGGTGTATTTCAAGTTCTGTTGCCAGAGGTCATATTGATGTCATTTCTTTTGATGATGCAAACCCACCTTGCTGAACCTTTGTTAGCAAACAGCTGCAATCAAACACAATGTTAATCAAGTACTCATGACAGTCGTAAGTGCCTTGTAGACGTGTCTCACTGTGACTTTTCCACCTGCTGCTCTGATTCCCTGACTGAAGCATCCTCTCCTGCAGAGCAGAGAGGCCTGACATGGCTTACACGTCCTTTCTGTTTCTTTTCTTTCTGCCTACCCTTGAGCCTGGGGAAAGTCATTTTCATGGTCTGCTGTCTCAATCCAAACCTACTTTACTTCACAGTCACTGAGCATGTAAAGCTCCTCCATCAGGGTCAGGGAGAAGAACATTGTACTTGTTGCCATTTTTGATTGCAAATCTGCAAATATATAATGAAGAATAATTAAATGCTTTGAATCATAATCTAAATGTTACAGTAAATAATTAAAAATGTAATTATGAAGAAAGAGCTTACAACAATGCCCTTTATTTCAGCCACAGCAGCTTCTTTATAACACAAAATGCTACAGTATTTTCACTGTTAATGGGGTCAATGACAAATAATAGTGCCACAATTAAAAAAGGGAAAATCTGTTAAAAAAAATCTAGTTATAACATTTTTCTTAAACCTTGAAAACATGAGTGAAAATTATTACTTTCAAATAAAGTTTTATTAAATATAACTTTTATGAATAAAAAATATATTTTTATTTATTTTTTATTAAAATATTTATTTATTATTTATTCGTTTAATATTTTTTTCTTCATTATGATATCAGAACAGTTGTAGCATCCTGATATTAATTAAAGAACTCAACAACATGCTCATCATAGAAGAGGTATATTTTAAAATGATGAATGAAGTTCTACTGTAATTGACTCAATGACAGATTCTTGTCATAATAAGTTTCTTGAGCACCAAATCAGCATGTTAGAATGATTTCTGAAGGATCATGTGACACTGAAGACTGGAGTAATGATGCTGAAAATTCAGCTTTGTTATCATAGGAATAAATTACACTTATATTATATTAAAAAAGATAAAACATTTGTTTTATGTTGTAATAATATTTCACAATTTTACTGTTTTTACTGTATTTTTGATGATTAACATAAAAAACATATTTTAAAAATCTTATCGACCATTCAAAAGTTTGAAGACGTTAAGATTTTTTTAATGTTTTTGAAAAAAGTCTCTTATGCTCACCAAGGCTGCATTTATTTGATCAAAATATATTTATTACACTTTTTATTTTTGTAAAGAAGAGTTGAGTTCAGTTAAGCTCTGTGTTCCTGAACTATGGTTCACTGGAGACTGTGATATGCTCATTACCCATATCTCACCTCTTAACGTACTGAGCTCGGTACTCAGAAACAGATGGGTAAAAGACTGCAACCTGTTCTCCCACTGCAGAGGAACCTTGACAATTTTATGACAACACTAAATGGACTCAATATAAACCCTCAGGTCAGGTTAGTGTTGAGTAGAGGCACTGACACATGAAAAATAAGATTGCATCTATATTGGTTGATGGTTTGTGTAAGTTATTCAGGTCATGAAATGTGTTGGGTTTTACAGCTAGAACACCCATTAAGAATTGATGTAGATGCTAATTTAGCTAAAGGCTGCTTGAAAAATCTAGCAATGGGTTATTGACATTGACATTGACATTGACATTAAAACTCAAAGTTCACCAGCAAAGAGATCGAGATAACTCCTAACTTCAGACAAAATTTCAGTATCTCCATCTGTTTAATTTATTGAACCTGCAATAGGCTAGTTGTTGTTCTACAGCATTTAACTAAGGCAGACGTGGTCCTGGCTTGTTTGAAGAATTAATGTCTGCTGGGAGAAATTATTCCTGCAATAATGCTACCTAAATACTGTCACCACCCTGTGAGCCAATTGTTCAGATTGCATCTGAGAAGCTTGATGTATTTTCATCAGCAATATTTTTCATTTGCGAAATTTCAACAACCCAGTCATCATTCTGTCTGATGATGTAGCGAGCATGATGCATCTTGACATGAGCAAGATGAGAAGTTGTCTTTGTTTTTCGAACTATTGTTCAGCCCATTTCATCACAGGCCATTTCAACCTCTCAGGGAAAGAGAAATTGTGTTTTCTATTGTGCAAATCATATGAATAAGCTCTTTCTCTCATATGCTAGTCACAAAATGGATTTGAGTGACAGAGATCGCAGAGGATAAGGTTTCAGACCACAAATTTCCGGGTAAAAACACTTTGAAAATCTGGCTTAGCACTGAAGCATGAAGAACTGGCTCTGGAGATGAATTTATGGAAAGTTTCAGTCTTGCAAAGGACTTAGGACAAAGATCTTCACTTTACAAGGACTAAAACTCATTAACGTCAATGTAGCACTTTAGTGCCTAATGTTATACAACCATCTTCATTACATGTGTCTGTTTTAGGCAGATCATAGTGACATGATGTTCAGGTAAAATTATTTTTTTATTAATGGAATTTTTGACAGTCACATTAACCATTTGCTTTCCCTGGTGTCAATAAAGCAATGTTAATTTCACCAATAGTCTTTTGTGAACAAAGCACAATAGATGAGTCTCATTTACATAGAAAGAAGGCATGTTTGCACTGAAAAGAATTTAAAAAAAAAAAGTTTTGAAATACTGCATCCAAAATGGTGCAACTGTTTAGTGAATTCACCCTTGTTTGTTTTGCATAAAATGACAGATTACAGCTCCTGGTAACTGTGTTAGCGATCTGAGCCAGATGTTAGTGCTCTCTCCATCACCAGCGCTCTGCAGGAAGAGCATGTGCCAGTCTGCTTTTCTTGAGCAAGAGAAAAGCTAATCAAGACGTTCCCTCAATTGTAGCTTCTTACAGTTCCTTTTATTCAGCTCCAATGAAGGGAAACCCATCTCATGGCAGCTGACTTTTTTTTCAATCTAATATGATGGCCTGTCAGTAATCCAGAACAAACTAATTAAAATAAATGCCATTTTTACATTTACAAGCATGGATTTACCATTTAGATTTTACTGAAGTTACTGACTTTGAGTTCCACCAGCATTTTGGTGTAACTAATACAAGCCTTGCTAAACAAAAATAAAACAATACGTATAAATATTTATAGTAGATATTATAATGTCTCACAATAGAATAGAATAGAATAGAATAGAATAGAACAGAACAGGAGAGACCCGAATAAGGAGTATAAATACACACATGGTAAATGAGGGAACTAAACAGCTGGATAAGGATTAACTAATCTGAAACCATGGTAACTAATGAGAGCTCATAACAGACGTGACAGGAACTGAACTAAACTGAACATAATCATGACATTAGCTCCCCCTCTCATAAGGTGCTGAACAAGGATTAACTAATCAGAAACCATGGTAACTAATGAGAGCTCATAACAGACATGACAGGAACTGAACAAAACTGAACATAATCGTGACAATATTCAGGGGTGATTTTTTTTTTTGGATAATATATAAATTTGAACAAATAATTAAATTAAATATGGACAATTGCAGATCAACAACAACATACAAATCATACTAACTGCCCACTAAAATCAGTTTATTTAGGTTTCTTTAGATTTTGATATCACAATGCAAACTGGTTATTGATATCCTGAAAATCCAAACAGCTAACCCCTTCAAACTCTATGGTCAACAAAGAAAGTGCAGATAGTCTTTAGTAGTACCCTCAGGACTTGTGAACATAGTGTTGTAAACTACAAAAACTGTCCCTGTGAAAAAGATGTTATTGTGCTTGTTAGACATTTTTTTCTTGCTACAATATAATACACATGATTACAACTCAAGCTTTTATCACTCATATCTTTTCCGAACCTAGCCAAGTGAAAACACTTCTGCAACAACAACAAAAACAGCATCAAGCAGTTCTTTGTATAAATAAATCATAATATTTTTAACTGACAGAGTTCTCCAATCTGGTTGTGCAGCAATACAGTTAGTCTGAAATGCCCAGTCACCACTCTTAATCTGCATATATATATATATATATATATATACTTGGCACAAGTTTTCCTTTTTAAAACCCTCCCGTGGTCTCTCCGTTGACCTTTGCATGGCAGACACCATCATTAGTGGCAGGCCTGTCCTCACCCAGACACGGCTCGGCCACACGGAGAGCCTGCCTCACTGCCTCAGGTGCTAATGACATCACGGCTTTCCGCTGTCCAGTGAAAGGTCACGGATGATATGCATTTCACTGCAGCCCTTTCAGAGGATCCCTGGCCAAACACGTTCTCACTCACACACCATTCTTCCAGTTTTATTGCACACAGCACTGAAAGCCCCTAGACAGACTCTCTGAATACTCTCGCATAAAGTCTGATGTAAAATGACTGAATAAATAGAAAACGACAAGATTGTTCAGTATTTGTCATACGCTTGTTTGATTTAAATTATGATGGGCTTAAGGAAGCCTGTATGGCTTTGTCATTTAAGTAAAATTGAGTAAATATATCATACCGAATGTAATTAGATACACACAGGTAATCCTGAGTGCATGACCGAGAGTCTGACCCAGTTCTTAGAGAGCATGAGCCACACAGTGTTCCGCCAGATGATTATGACTCCTTAGAGAAAGGATGAAAGAGAAAGTGACTGTTTACAAATTAGGCCAATCTTCAAGGATGATAAATTAGGTAAAGTTGGTCAGGTGAATATGAAAGTAAGCAGGACAGACTTTGTTTCATTTTACTTGTTTAATGGCCTTCACTGCAAATAAACAAAACAAACAAATTCTAAGTAGTAAATAAAACAAAGATTATTGGTTTAATTCAGTGTGTTACTTGTAGGTTTTTTTTGTGTAATTATGTGTTAAATTTACTAGCAATTTCTGAGTGAAAATTTTTTGTCAGTCTTGACTTGTTATTACAATCTCAAACTTTCATATTCTTTCATCTGTGAATTTGTTGAAATTAATACCTGGATAGTCAATTTGCTTTGTCGTTTTTACAGTTTTGAACATTCGATACTACTTTCTTTCTATCTTTCTTTTAAGCGCCTGAAATCTAGTTCCTTTGGTCAATGCCAGCTGATCAGCCACTGAATCACTATACTAAACTACAACAGTATGATCATTATTGTCCAAATACTTTTTTAAGACAAAAATGTTACAAATCAATGGAAAATCTAAGAAAATACCCCATCCCAACACTTTTTGCTAATAACTGCTGTATTTTTTTCCTTTTAATGTTTTAAGATCCTACATTTAAAGCATTTAGGCATAAAAACACTACAGAAAAAATAAATAAATAAATGGAAGTACTGCCTGTAATGTGATCTTTAACTTCGCCCATCATGGGAGAGTAGAGAAACACACAAACCTGGCCAATTTGCCTGACAATTTCCTGAATACAAAGGTGGCAATTTGTCTGCGCTATTTTTGAAAACAGTCGCAAGAACGTTCCCACACCTTTAAAGTTGCCAAGGCACCAGCCTCCACTTCGAGAGTTGCTTGACAAGGTAATCAGTAGCCGACTCAGCCTCAAATAAGCCTGACCGCACTCTGTTAATGCTGCCAGATACATGTTCAAGGTTATTACTGCTGATACAGACCAATCTCTGCTTTATTCGGCTCTGAGAAGTAAAGAAGGTATATGAGAGTGAGAGATAGTAAGACTTGAGAATCATTGTTTCATTCCCTTCCCTTCAGTTCTTCAGATTAATCCATTGTCATCAAATAATAAAACAGGCAGGGACATTGGAATCAAACCTATAACTGTGGGATTTTCTGTTCTATCCTTTCAGTGGGTTTGCTGTGAAACTTGGAAATGTCAGCAGCACTTTTCTGAAATGCATGTCATATAGGCAACATTTCAGCCTCAAAATATTGATCCTCTATATGTCGGTCAATCCAGGAGTGACTTTATTAAATCCAGAAAAAGGACACTAATGAACATGTTATAGGGTCACTGCATGAAACAGGGGCCTTTTTCCAGTTTGATAAGGAGATTTTTAAAGCATTTTACAATTCAAAATTGTGGAGTGGTAAGATTTTTAAATGTTTTTGAAAGTTGGTAACACTTGGACAGTTGTGGACTAATGGTTGGAGAGTTAAATTTGTAACCTGAAGGTCATGGGTTTGATTCACAGTTTGATTCTGTAGGTTGGGGTAGTGAATGAACAGCACTCCCCTCCATTCTCAATAACCATTTATCGGCCCATATGCCATTGAGGAGGTCTTAATTTAAGAAAAGTAACCATAATAAAATTGACTGTTATTCCTCGTAAGGTGTCAAGTACTGTAATTTTTTTCTTATTTTGCAATCTAACAGTTACTTTCCTTAAATTAGACCACCTCAATGATGTATGCGGCCCACAAATGCGAACTCTGCAGGACACAGCCTCTGAAATGAGTACTGTAGCTCATTAGAACACTGCGTTGCTCTATGATTGCTGCTTAGTGGTTGCTAAGGTGATCTGGGGGGTTGCTTAGGTGTCAGTAGGTGGTTGCTAGGGTGTTCTGGGTGGATACCAGGACGCAGGTATGTGGATTCCAATAGATGCTGTTTTCTTCTGAAGAATTCTAATGCCAAAAGCAAAATATGTAATAATTAACATTTTTAAAGCTTCTTGTATCATATATTATAAGAACAAATGTGTGAACTTAATCTTACTAATTACATATGTCTGTTGTTTCTCCTGGCCAGCAGGCACAATTGGCCAGTATGGCCTTTGAAAAAAGTCAAAATGTACCAGTTATGTGTAATTGCTCTATTTATATTAATGACCCAAAGACTAGCCTATTTTAAATATGCTCTCAGCCATTAAATACAAATGTATTTATAATTTCTTAAGCTAGGCACCTAAAACACCCGTAGCATCAAAAGTTCATGGTCACCTAATTAATATTTGTTATCTATGCAAATTCGTATAATGTGTCCCTACTCTCTTCAGATAATTTCCACACCCTTGCATTTCTACATTATTATAACACTTTTTAAAAACCCTTATTTTATTATAAAAATTATTGTGGAACAGGGTTTTCTCCTAAGAACATAATGGCCCTAAATGTTCCTAACAATCCAAACACAATGTCCAAACATCCTGTGATCAGCTGCTTTCCTCTAATCGGCCCTCACAAAGAGACCACAAAAAGGGTCGCTCATAAAATTACTGAGCCACAAGGAGGAGAAATTTATATGTGTTTTTAATTGAGATGGTGAAATAAATGTCACATTATATCACAGTTTGTGAGGCTCACCCACTTGAAAAATGCTCATATTCCTGTAATCCATAAATCATTATTTAAGAATCGGTTAGCTTTTATTTGTCATGTGAATTTAAAGTCAGCATGAAATGAAAAGTCACCCTATCTATTTTGTAAATGCATGTTATTCATCTTTTAATTGAAATCACAGACTTCTCTCTGGTGATGTATGCCAGACCTCTCCAGCCATTTAGTCGGCTTAAACCCTGCACCTTTCTTACTATTGCCAACCAGCTCCATCCAGTCAAAAACCAATGGACAGAACCAAGGTACATGCAGTTTCTAGCAGAAACTGACACTTCAGAGCCATTTTCACAAAAATGTCTTTGATTTACAGATTGTTCATCAGAGCCTAAAATATCAGTTCTGAAGACAATTAAAATATACAGCGAGAAATCTGAAGATAAAACTCTCACATCAGTTGCATAGATAATTGCAAAAAATGACTCCCTGCTAGAATCCCTTTCTCCAGGTATTACATTTAGTTAATTTTCACCGGAATGGGAGAGCTGAAACTGAGTGTCATTCAGAGCCCCAGACTCACCACTGAATTTGTGGTGAAATGTCCAAATTAAACTTCAATGACCTTTATGGAACATGAAATACCATGGGTCTCATTATCGCCCAACATGACGAAAGAGGCAGAGGGACTATCCACCAGAGGTCTCACCTCCCACTCTGTGCCAGCTCTATATCTAATTAAACATAATTCCTTTTACTCCGGCCCTGCTGGGATTACGCATTTGACACATTCTAACAGCACTATGCATAAACTACAAGCATTTACATATGTGCTGATTACATGTAAAAGCGTTCGGTGTAATTTAAAACCGAGCCCCAGGAGGATGTGCATCAAATCTCCAACAACAAAAACACAGAAGACCAAAATCAGTCAACCTCGTGAGACGACAAACAAAGCAAGGTACCTTGATTACAGACACATTTACAGTTGAACCCGATGTCAGGTTCTTGTGACTTTCACATGACTCAAGCATGGATCTGTCACAGCAAGAAGACGAGATAGTTGGCACTAGCGAGCGTAGCAGGTGTGAGACAAAAGGTATGAAAATGATGGCTTGTGATCTATGTGATCAATTAAGCTTAGCGGTGGCAGAGCCCACAGCAATTCTCACAATATGATAGTTGCCAGGCATAAATATTCATTAAACACACATACAGGAGTGAACCGCCTTGATGAGGTCACAGTATTGCACCAAAAAGTGGAGAGTATCGATGCTTTTAACAGCAGGAGGTAGAAGATTCTCCACGGTTTAAGAGTTTCTTCCATCTTTGACAGTATTTGAGGATGGATACGTTTTTTCTGGGCCACTGGCCAACATGAAGCCCATTGGAACCCAACGCTCTCTAGACAAGACAAATGCAGTTGGATGAAGCATGATTTCTAAGGACTATCATTATTAGTTAGATTTGAAGAGAGCAAATTTCTTGTCGAAGTCACAAGAGAAGAGTCAGGATGAGAAATGCCGAGAGCTTGTGTTGGGATTCGGCCAGGAGGACGAATTGTCTCTCACTCGGGGTCTATGGGACTGCTCGAATTCGAGTGGGGTTATTGTTACGTTATAGCCATGAGATTAGCAGGCTTTGGAGTAATGCTTACTCACAGGGTTTCTCTGGATTCCTGAGACTGATTACTTTTCCATATTCCTTCCGTAATGTACATTATGAAGAAAGGAGTTTTAAATTAGTTGACATTGTGCTCATAATCTTGATATGAATAAAACATAACTGTCACAATATGTAAAGTAAAGGAAATGAAAACTTCATGCATTTAAGGACCTTCAGGAAAAAATTAACGGCCCTCGTCGTTCTTCTCACTGACAGCGTGACTGTTAAATTTCCATGTCCACTGAAGCTAGCAAATACCTTAACGGAGCGGCACCGCTCATTGTTACGGTTGCTAATTGCGCTGTGACTTTTACATGACTTCCCACACATGAGGATGAGACGGAGAGGCTGGGCTGTATGCGGCAAGATACATTGCCTTCCCTTAAATGCCCCATTAGTCCCAAGCCACAGGATTATGAGAAGGCTCATTAGCTGGCCTATTCCTCACGGTGACAAATTATCTCTTATGGGCATCTCTTGCCCTAACTCCAGGGAACTCTTTGTGGTCAACAAGGATTTCTGCCGAAAGAGAAAACATGAGCTAATAATGTTTATTGCACCATATTTCCTCACTAGATCGGCTGTGCAAAATAGCTCATTTTGTGCACAAGATGAGCAATAGCTTATGTGTAAAGGCTAATTATTCATTCATGTAAACTCAAAACCATGATCTGTGGGAACATCGCTGGGTCAATTAGAACATTGTTTTGTGCTGTTCAAAAATACATGTAATTTACACATACATTGACTTCTAAAACATAAGTTTGGCTAAGACAGTGACACAGCTGTTCTAATATCCTAACAAAAATTTAATTCCTGAGAAGAAAACATTAAGAATTACAGTTTGGCATAATCTTTTATTATTATTTCTTTGGGGGAAAAAATCAGCAATGAAGCATTTTATAAATGTAAAAGTTTTAATAAACTAAAAAAAAAAAGTTTTTCAAAAAACTTTTATCCACCAAACTAGAACTGGTGCGACCAAGATTCTGAAAAAAATACAGAAAACAATTATAAATCAGGAAATGACCACAGCAGACCCTCATGACCAAATGTCAAGGTCAATAAGTCTGTTAAAATGCTAGATAACTAAATAATAATAATAATAATAATAATAATAATAATAATGATGATAATAGTAATAATAATAATTAATGAAATATGAATGATGAACTAATTTATGATATATTGTAATATATATATGTACAGTATGTAAATAAAACATAATATAGATAAAAATAAAAACATATCTGTCACAATTATCGTTAATTAATTCATAAAACATCATAATATAATAAAATAAATAATAAAATATCCTATATGTGATCAAATATGAAACATTATAACAATAACACACATAAACCGTGAAAACAAAACACAATATAAACCATGAAAATTCAGTAGTAGGCATTCAGAGCAGGATTAGCTCTCAAATAGCACAGAGTTCCAACGTCACGCTAGCTTAAGAGCTTTTACAGGACATATGCAACAGTGATATGTGCTCCATTTCTGTGTGCTTCTCAGCTTGACACTAAACGGTCAAAGGCCGAATTACAAACAGAACAGGAAGTAGATGGAAAACCTCTTTCCTTTGGCATTGGAGATGAAAATGAAATAGATTATTGTTTATTATAAATACTCACAAGGTCATATTTATAATTTGGAGAGTCTGTGTGTTTCACTTTGGCACACTGTAAACAATGACCGTGAATTTAACGGTAAAGGACTGTAAAAATGCTACAGTAAAAACCTGTTAAATGGTTAACAATAAATTCCCCTACTATATATGGTGAAAAACTGTATTGGACATTACATGTAATTTTATGGTAGTATACCGCTTTTGGAAGTGGAAAAAAGGCTGTATAATTTACAGTAAATAACCGTAAATTGTTACCATAAATTTTACGGAATTTTTTTTACAGTGCAAAGAAGTGAAAAATGGCTCCATGCATAGGCAGACCATGAATATAAATTTGTGTTGCCTATTTGTCAAGCCTTTTATGGATGACTGGGCTCGTTCCACATATTGTGTTGTGGCTAGATACGATGTAGTCTTTCAACTCACCCAACTGCAATGACAGATTCACTTCTCTTAAGAGACTCGTCCTACCATTTGACATTGCCGTTTTGTCATTTCAAAGCAAGACAATAAGCAATCTCTGCAAAGTAATTTTTTCCCTCACCAACACAATTTTTTCCTACGAGGTCCAAGGTGTCATAGTGAAAGAAAAGTGGGCAAAATGCACAAAACTAGTACGAGGGACAAAAGCGAAAGAGAGGAAACTGAATGTGCAGCTTTTCTGGGGCAGTCCTGTAATCCCAGTCTCATCAGCTGTGAGCATTGATCGCTGCCTATGAGAGAATACAGGTAAAATCAATCATAGCACTCAGGTAAAAGAGCGTAGATGGACCAGATCATCCACTCATCAATAAAGAAACGCTCAGATCAATGGTCTGACCTGAAACCTCAGCTGAGTTCACAGCTTGGGCGGTCCCTCTTTGACCTTGAATGTGTTATTGCAAAAGAACATATGTGCATTTTGTATCTCAAATGAGCCATGGAGTGGCTTTCATTTTGTTTTGGAGGTAAAATTGTCCTTGTTTCACTGAGGTTTAATTTTAGTTGTTTAGAGGGGAAAAAACATTCATCATCATTTCATTAGTTTATATACCACTCTTTTTTTTCAGTTGCCTTAATTACAAAGAGGTTTTTCTTATTCATTTTCTCCATTAATGGGAATGTTATAATAAAATAAATAAATAAAATAAGATTCAAAGCAAAACCCTTCATTTTTAACCTTTATAATTATCAAGAACGAATTATTTAAAAATTATATGAATAAGATATAAAAATGTTAATAAAATATGAATATTAATATTATCATAATTTAGATTTATAACAAATTTTATATAAAATAAATGTTTTCTATTTTATTTCTATTTTTAAAAAATGTATTATGTGATGGCGAAATTTAATTTTCGGCACCCATTACTCCAGTCTTCAGTGTCACATGATCCTTCAGAATATGCTGATTTGGTCAAGAAATATTTCTAATTATCATCAATGTTGAAAACAGCTGTGCCGCCTAATATTATTGTGGAAACTGGGATACATTTTTTCATGATTCCTTGATGAATAGAAAGTTCACTGTTGTGCTCTATTGTTAGTTTTTTGACTTTCTTGATTTTTAAAAATAATTTAATGCGGGATTTCTGAAACCCTTACAAATGTGAGTGTTTACACAGTATTTTTAATTAAGACTTGAAAACTTGTCATTGTTTGAGTGCTGTTTGTTTGTTCTGATTACATTTTTTGACCACAGTCATTCATGACATTTTTCCTCATTGTACCTCCACTCACCGTTTCATTTCATTCCAAACGCGTTCTCACTTTCATTCCTTCGACTGCTCTATACACCCTTTTAGCTGCTCTACATGTTCAGGTAAATACAGTGATAAGATTACATTTCATTTTACGAGGGTGATTTTTAAATGAATAATTTAAACCTCTCATTTCAGCAGTGTCCATGACCGGTTTAAGAAAGGGGCAGAAAAAGTCAGCCACCACCGCCGGGTTCACTCACCCTTTCCTCCATAATCACAAAAGGTTCCGCTTATTATATGCTAGTATTTTTTCATGCTTTCCTGTGAAGCTTTCACAGCCTTGCTCGGTGTCACTAATATGAGAAATATACTGTTTAAAGGAGCTGACTGGCTAAAATATAAGCATTATCCTTGCTATGAATAAACCAGCCAGCCAATTAATTACAGTGATTAAAGCACTGACTAACTAGATTGAAGTTAAAAAGACTGAGGTCAAACAGTGTTAATTTATTTTTGCAAATCCTCATTTCTGACTTTTCATACACAAATTATTAAAGGTTTCCCGCTGTGCGCAAAGTGATTAATTCCACGACATAATTGTTATGCGCCTGTTTAGGAGAAGATGGACAATGAATTATTAGTTTCTCCTTTTCTCTTTCGACTCACACACACACACACACACACCTTATCCAATTTCTAATTCATCCGTGCCAAATTAACAACCAAAAATATGATGCCCTAAAGGTCTTTTGAGCAGCAGATATGAGAAATCAAAATTGAAAAGAGGAAAAAACACTAAATGATGAAATGGATGAAAAGTCAGCCCACAAGTGAGAAGATAAACAGCTTGTGATGTTCTTAATTGTGGAATATCATACTCGTTTATTCAGTGCCACATCACACACAGACGAAACGGGACAAACCCACAAGGCCAATTATAAAATGCCATGCTGGTTCATCCCTTTTTTTTCTAAGTTCATCCAAGCTTCATTATCACAACGGTGTTGTTACAGAGAGTTTGGGAGTGTGCAAAATCCTCCGTACTTAGTCAGCACTGATACTCTGGGTGAACTCGACCGCATTAATACAGGAGTACCGCGGAGAGGCCGTGTTCTCTAGATGGGGGGGATGAAAAAGAATTCCTGAGGAGTGATGATATCGTCAGCGCCCACTTTTTTGTAATTACAGCTATATTTTCTTATGCTCTTTCAGTGCGGTGCCAAGCGGCCCGGCCCAGACGCCCTGGGAGTCGTCGGCAGAGGCTTGGTGCAAATAAATGACGCCACACGCCAGTGATGCATTAAAGTTTAAGCATCTCGACAAAACTTTATTGTCTTCCAGCCAAGGTCTCTTTTGGAGTTTCGAGAGGACTGAAAGTTGAAGAGCTGAACGTTAGTTTAATTTAGTCTTTTCGCAACTTCCCCCAACACCTTCTGCTAGGGATGCACCGATACCGATACTGGTATCGGTATCGGGCCCGATACTGAGCTCCTGTACTTGTACTCGTACTCGTAAAAATGCCCCGATACCAAACGCCGATACCACACAGCATGTGATAAGCGCCATATTCAGACAAAGAAACACCAACAACAGACAGCAGAAAGGAGTTAAGGATGTCTACAACGAAGTATATGTATGCAATGAATATAACGTTAAACATTCAGTATTAACGCCTGTATGTGCGCGAGCTGATTAACAAAGCACGCTGAGTGGATTGAGCGCGCGGCGGCGCAGATGCGCGAGCTTGTCGAGTGAATATATCTTTCTCACAGACATCACTGGAAAGTTTGTAGTTCGGTCGGATATGTCAAAAACAAGTAAGTAAAACAATGCACAAGTTACTTAACGGTAGGGAGAGAGAGAGAGAGAG
>NW_015552582.1:1299168-1300379 GCF_001515605.1 Sinocyclocheilus anshuiensis | reverse complement strand
TATCGGCAAGTACCAAAAATAAAAGTATCGGTATCGGGCGAGTACTGGAAAAAGTGGTATCGGTGCATCCCTACCTTCTGCTCATCTCTCCTGTGTGAAAATCAGAGCGGTGCTGTTAATCTCCTCTCAGACTCACCCTCGCACATTTAGATATTCCCTCAACGTTAACTGGTAGAAAATAAGCAGCACAGACTGTGAATTGTAAATCATTTCCTGATGTAATCACGCTATCAGTAAGATGAATCTCAGACTTTAGAGACTGCACAGCTGAGGTAGTCCATGCGTCTCAAAATGTTCTGCCAATAATGACTGCAGTACAGGAGGAACTAATTATATTACGCATTACTCAATGGCCAGGATAAATAGAAGCCATCTATAGCACAATTTTCCACCGTCATAAAGATACCTTACGATTCAAATGAATAGCTTATCTCATCCTAAATTTCTTTCTGAAGCAATAATGAGGACTGGATACTAATTGTTTTTTTTCCCCCAGCTGAATTTATGAGGGATTATGCATGGGAGCCATAGTCATTCTTCATTCTGTTTGGTTTGTAATTATCCTAATTTTGTTTGCCAGGTCACATTCTCTTCGTCCTCATTCAGTTGCATTATTGCTTTTATAAACAATTCATGATGAGGTCTGTTGTTTTTCCCCTGCAAACAATCAACAGAACAAATGTCCTCAGATTACCTAGTCACTTCATTTGAATTGAATGGCCCTTCAGTTAACTAGCTTCCATGAGAATGTGTACTGTATGCCAATCAATTTAGTTTATTGTACATTGACGGTCCGATGTATTACTTGAAACAACACAAATTAAAAACACTTAGACCTTTTGTTGTTTACATGAGCTTATTAAAGGAGCAGTACACCAAAATGAAATGAAAATGACATTGTTCATAATGTTTTATTTGTTTTAATTTCCCATAGAACAGAGAGAATTTCTGAAGAATCTTCCCACTGTTTATCTTCCCTCAGTTAGTTATCATTGCTGTTAAGGGTCTCATTCAGTAACTGAATATTCAGAAGTCATGATTATTCAATAAGTCTGAATTTAAAATGAATTCAAATTTATAATAAAATGATGATTAAAAGTTCCATCTAAATTTATAATGAATCAATGATAAAAAAGTTCCATCTGAAACCACATATATGCAAAAAACACATTCTCAGTTTCTTTAGAAACGTAGTCATTTATATATATATA
>NW_015552582.1:1291305-1299084 GCF_001515605.1 Sinocyclocheilus anshuiensis | reverse complement strand
TATATATGACTAATTGACTCAACAAAAGTATTTATTATTTTTGAGCAAGAATAAATAAAAATTCCATTAAAGGTGGCAAAATTAAATTTTGCATGAGAACATTTTCAGTGCACATAAATACACAAATTGCATAAAAGTATTTGTGAATGAGGCCCAGTGAGTTGAACCCAGGAACCAGATCAGTGAATTAATCATTCTTTTAGGCTGCCTATTTTTTTTTAATTGTTTAGTTCTGACTAAACGATTCATTCATGAAATCAAGTTAAAAACTTACTGGAAGTGAGTTATAACTTATCAGAGAATAATAACAACTTTAATTTGGTCTGTTTGTCACACAGAATCACATTCAATGACAGACTTCAGATATCTAGAAATACAGCGCAAAAATCATGTGAACTACTTCTATGATATTTTAATTGTGCTTGTTGTCTTTTTTTCCACAGAATGAAGGTTTGGAATAATACGAGGGTAATAATGATGTTGAGTAAATAATGACATAATCTTCATTACTGGGTGACCTGTTACCTAACGTCACTTGCACAAGAACTGCCCAGGTGAAAAAGACGTAGTATTAAATGTATTAAAAATATACTTGAAATTCAAGTAGTATGTTTATAATACATTTGTATTCCCAACATGCTTATTTGAAGTGCAATAAAAATATATTGAATTGCATTTTAATATATTTCTAAAAAGTATACTAGAAGTACTTTTGTATTAAATATATGCTTAGTTATACTTCTAAGAAATATGCTAAACAGAAGCATACTTTTAATGTATTTATAAAAAGCATACTAGAAATACTTTGGTAATAAATATATGCTTAGTTACACTTTTAAGGAATATGCTAAACACAAGCACACTATTAGTATATTTCTAAAAAGTATAGTAGAAATACTATGTTAATAAATATATTTTTAGTTACACTTTTAAGGAATATACTAAACACAAGCATACTTTTAGTGACTTTTTAGTGTATTTCAATATATTAAATATATTACAAATAGATTAAAATCCAACTTAAACATATCTTGAAATACACTTAATATACTTAAAGTTGTTTCAAAATAATACATTTAATATGCACTTAGTATAGTATAATTTAAATATAGTAAGTATGTCTGAAAAAGCACAATTTAAATATATTTCTTTTTCACCTGGGTGTAGTAGCCACAAAATCGCAGAAAGTGCGCAGCGGTGACATATTCTGCCTCTCCGTAATGTCCCAGTGAGCTAAAAGCAGAGAGCAGTCACAGTGAGTCCCTCTCCCCTGAGGAGAGGAGGCGCAGAGAAGGCCAGTGATTTGTCATTCGGCACCAGATAGTGCAACCTTGGCAAAGTGCAGCAAGGGAGGAACACCACGAATCATCAGGAACTAAATTTTAGGGGACTACAATGACTCTAGGGACACGTCTTTCACTGAGAGGGGCTCGTTATTGCGGAAGGACAAGAGGACAGAAGCAGAAACATTCAGGTAGAGAAGGCTGGGTACATGGAGGCTGGGTTTGGGGGAGGAGTCTTACTTTTTCCATGAGGAGATTCAGCGATGTAGTTCAGCTTGCCATTCTAAAAAGAGTTGAATGAAAAGGTGAGATTACATGTGTTAGAGAAGGTGAAAAGCTCTGGCTGCAAAAATTTCGGGAACGGGTGGTTTATGGGTTGAAAATGCAGGGCCTCTGACTAATCCCCAGTTTAGATTAATTAAGAGAATTGATGGGCTCATTGTTCCTGCGTTTCACTCTCCCATGACAAGACCATGCACAGATCGCTCTGATGTGAATTTGATCATATTTTTTTTTTAAGAGAAGAATCAGATATAGACTGCCAAAGCAAGCTTTTCCAGATAAATTGGGGCTTATTGCTGACATCTTCCTGGAAAACGAATGCTTTTTGTTCTCAGGTGCTTTCTACTGTACCGATTCATCACGAAATATAAATCCAACATATGATTAAAAGTGGAACCTGGGACCCCATCCAGAAACGCACTGGATCAGATTTATATCCCACCACATTTGGAATTTCAATGCATGTTTTCTGTAATTACCAATAAATTTACTGTAAGATACCATCTTATCTCTCGGAAGTTTGTTATCATGTGATATTGTTTGCCCTCAGTATGAATCACATTGACAAACGGTCTATAAAATCTCACATTACTTTCCCAAAGAATAGAAGAGGCCGGGATTGCTATAACCCTTTTTTCTTTAATGTCTGCAGATGTTTTTTGCTATATATCTCAAACTTTGATAAGCAGTACTGCTCACAAATTTGGGGTCAGTAATGTTTTTTTTTTTTTTAAAGTCAATAATACTCATATTCATCATGAATTTTCTATTCATCAAATAGTCCTGAAAAAGTATCACTGTTTCCAATATATATATATATAAATGGGGCAACAAATAACAAATACATAAACAACTGGGCTGACAACTGGATTAAAAATTATTAATAGGCTAAACCAAGGACTGTGGCTCTCTAGGACCGAACTTGCCTACCCCTGGGCTAAACTGATAGGCTATACTATCCCATTTTATTTTATTAAATGGTAAAATTAGAGTTACAACCCTCTCTGTCTGCTCAGATATGATCAATCAATCTAGTGTGTTTTAGTTTTTTTACAATGCTTGAAGTATGCAAATGTTATTAAACAGAACTCTGCTGCTCGATGCAATACAGATTCTGACATTTACCATTCGTTAACCTGATCTCAAATCAAAATATGACATAGAAATGAAACGTTGACTTTTCTACCTCAAAAATGTGTCCTACAACTTCTATTGTCACCTCAGGAGGATGATGGTAATGTGATCTTATCCCTAAAACTAACTTCTAAGCAGTTAAAGTGACTGTGTTACAACTCCCCCCATGTTACAATAATCCCGGCCTCCCCTGCCTTTTAGTTGTCGTCTAAATGCAAATTTTCAGTGATCACTGAATGAAATATATACTTCATTAGTTACTTGTAAAGGGTTATATATGCAAACCTGTCGCAGTCTTTACTTGGCTGACAACACTGCTTACAGCACAGACATTCCAAAGCATTGCACTAACTTGTTCCCATTACACTTTTGACTCCTGCAGACATTAAATAATTGCTTTCATCTTCTACAAACCATAATCCGCTCACCAGTGACAATCTCCATAGCCAGAGGAGTCTAAAAGAAGATGGTCTGCCATCTTACATTTCTTTAAACTCTAATCCGATTACAATGCCTGGTTAATGGAAGAAGCTGCTGCATTTTTCCTCACCAGACCAACCAGACTTGCAGGGAGAGCAAATATGAACGCTGTGGGTACCCTTTGTTAATGAACACATTTGGGTGAATTGTGCGACTGGTGTTGGTGCTGAGAGAGTCTGTGGGGTTGACAGGGTTCCCTCAGCGCTTTCGCTCTCATCTTTTGTTCACCTCCTTTTGAAGATGTAAACCTGGTCTCTAGAGTTTCAGCATTTGTGAATCATGATAAAGAGAAAAATCCATAATTTATCTTTGCACCACAAAAGCAGCTCGACAGAGCTAAAATGCTAGTGAAGATTAGTGTTTTTCACTCATCAATAAGGCGACTCTGAAAGCATGTGACGAATTCAGTGGGTGTAAAGCCTGTTCCATGCTCTGGTTGCTGGTTGTTTACTTTATGATTATGATTTTCAGACAGTCACAAGTTCAGCTTTTGTTATTAGAAGCAGCGTAACTGAAAGAGATAAGAGGGATCTTTACAAGTTCAGGAGGATTTGTGCCTCCTCTTTTTCATTCACAACCAGCGAGTCACAGATTAAGCCACTGACTCAACTTTTCTGGAATTGAATACAAGCATATCGCTTACTGCCGATTTATTTATTAAAAATATCCGACAGTACATATTATGCAATGAGAAACATTGCATTGTCATATGACCTCATTATATTGCATGTCTAATAGAGATGTTCAGTCATAACGTCAATTTGTAGGCTAACCCTGAATGCTAATTTCTCTGTCAGGAAAAGCTAATGGGTTTTAGAATTTTATATTTTCACCATATTAGTGTGTATGTGACCTTGCATCCATTATTTGCTTGACTCATTGAAAATTGTTTTGCACATTGCAATCTGATTGCGTAAAGAGCCCCCACTGCCACCATCTTAAGGAAAAACAACAGTTTGTCTCTGAAATGCAGCCTTACATATTTTGCTTGAAAGTTCAAAATGAATCTTGGAATAATTCACAATCAAAATAATAATTATAAAAATTACTTGTGATAAGCACACTGAGTAGTTCACCTTTTCAGCTATACAAAAGTGCTAAGCAATCGCACTGCTTCCAGAATGTGACTTCCGCTATCCATTTCACGACTATTTTGAAAAAAAAAAAACATGTCTGCTGTGACATTTATGCAAAGCAGATTTTAAGTTGATTTTTATGCATGTTTCGTGACACTTTCAAAATAAAATATCCAGTGAGTGCCACTAAAAGTGCATTCAGTTTTATACAAAACAGATGAACATGAATATGCCAATATGTTTTATTACAACGGTTGTTGAATTGACTGTTTGGAAATAAATTGTTTGCTGAGCGGCGCTGAAAAGTTAAAGCACTAAATGGTTATAATGTTTAAAAAAATGTACCACCTACACTAAACCACACCATAAACCTAACCGATAGTGTTAACAAAAACAAATTACTTTTATCATGAGTCAAAACTGTACCAGGTGTAACGGGGCTGACGAAACGTGAGACGTGTGGATCCATCCCGGGGTGCTATGCAACAGTTTGTGTAGTGCGAGAGTCAATGTAATGGAAAGGGTGACCTCTGGTGGTGAATAAACGGAAGTCCATGGACCGAATTCGTGACACCAGGTGAGCTACCGAGCACGTTTACTACATCAGAAAAGGCATGCATATGGAGCTGGTTATATGATGGAGACATCAAAATGTATTCTTTTACAAATCATGCACTATAGTAAAAGTGTTTGGAGGTCATAACATAGCATTTTGCAAGCAACTGCCTGAAAACATGTCTTTCATAATCAAAGATCTGCCCCTGCCATCAAAATTTGTGAGAAAAGGAATAACAGTTGTTGGCATTTTACTGCCACTAGTGTTCATTTCCACTGCAGTGAATTATATGTATAGTTAAGTTATGGGAGTTTGGGGGAAAAAATGGAGGTAAAGGCACATTTTCCATTGAGCTTATACCATTTTATCAGTAATTACACATACAAAAAGAAAAGTCACCATTTCAAGTATGATCACAAGCACCCTTTCTCAAAGACAAGACGCGGCTGTAAATCTGACTCAGGTTGGTTTCACCTCTGTTTGAGTGGTGGCCCTGTGACAGATTGCACCTTACACCTTTATATGCCACAGTTGGAATTGTGATGGGTTTCACTTATCAAATTGCTCATTAGACTGTAGAGAGACATCAAGCATGTCGGCAGCACAGGTGTGGTGGCCCCACCTAGTGACCCAGACAGCCAGAAGTACTCAATTAGCTGATTAATTGCTCTCATTGTTCTTCACTGGCCTTAAAGCTGTTTGCCATAATAATTTTACAGCTACGCAGGTGCTGTTGTGATAAAGGCTACTTTAGTGGAGACAAGAACAATTTCAAAGTACTTAATAGGCATCACTCATTTAGTTAGAATTGCTGTTATTCTGTTTGTTATGGTTGGTTGCTGTGGAAGTTGTCTGGTTATGAGAGTGATAAGCCCAAGTGTCATTTTCTCCCCCCCCCCACACCCATAGTGTTTTATAGGAGTGTGTCTTTGAAGTAACCTCTCCATTGACTCCTGGAGAGAGATGCAGACTTAAGATAACTGACAGTACATTTAATAGATTGAGACAATAAAGAACTGGGCAGACACCGCTCTGCCTTTCCATCAAAGAACAAGTGTATTCACCCACTTTCGCGCTCACAAACAGACATGTATGCACACGCTCCAGCTCAAACGTGCACCTCGACTTCTCAAGGACAAAAGAGCTGTAGATCACAAGCTCCGATTCATAAACTCTGCCCAACTCTTGTATGAGTCTGCTAACTTCCATCTCACTGACACCTACAATAACATCAGCTACTCTAACAACATGTCATACGTACCTACACACTTCATGCTCCAGGAAACCCAATCACACGAGACAAAGACACAGTACAACTCTCCAATTTTCTCTCACTCAGAGGTGAGATAAATCACATTCTCCTGGCTCCAGTTCTGTCTCAATGTGATTGCAATATGTTTGCAAATTATATTTCATCTCTACTTAGATTTATAAAATGTAATTCCTCTCGAAAGGAATGGCATTAGGGTCAGTGACATGATATTCATTTTTTGGCCTGGATCTATTAACTTATTCCAAAATATAAATAATTTTATTTAAAAAATGTACACTACATACATTATGACTTAAACAAATACAAATAAAATCTATTCAAATATGCAATTTATACATTTAATTTATATAATATACAATGTTTGGAATACACCTCTTCTATTATTTAATCATTATATTTCAATTTCTGAAATAAATCATTTTGATATTTTTTGAGTGCATAAATTAAAAAATGTCAAGGTGATACAACTGTCTTGAAAACATAATCAAGAAAAAAATGCCTCATTAATAATAAAAACATACATTTCTATAAATTAAGAATAAAATTCTTAATTTGGTATGCTCCTGTATTATTATTAGCATTATTATTTGGTATGGTACTGTATTATTATTATCACTTTTTGTATAATTACACCACATGATTTTTTTGTCAAAAACCTTTCTTTGAAGTACTATAAACGTTTTTCAAAACCATATGAAATTATTTTATACAATTATTAATACATTATTTATTACATTATTAATACAAAGAGTGGCTTTGTGGACATTATGTTGTTGTCCCATCAGGAGCTTTGATTAGTGCAACTGAAATACTGGACAATGTTCACCTGTTTTGCACAATGTGTATAAAGAGTGGGACTGCACCCACTCCGTATACCAAATTATTGCCTTCACTGAAAAACAAACATTGCTGAGGGCCACAGAGGAACATCAATTTCCCATCAGCCCCCCAGTCCATCGTTTAATTTGCTCGGTGGCACCGAACTCACACTGAGGCCAGGGGCCAGGTCTCCCTCATTTACCAGCCTGTGAAATGTCAATATATACTCAAAACAATGGTATTCTGCAGCACGGCCAGGCCTGGGTGCTCTCTCAACTGGTGCAGAAACTATGATGTTAAAAAAAAGAGAGGCTAAAATCCCACTACGTTTGTTGTTTTGGGCACCTGTTTTCTATCTTTGAGAGATATAAGCTCTGAAGGAAGACGTAAGTGGCCATATTGACTCACAATGAGGTGAGTTCCTGTCAGCGCACTCCCAGATGAACAGGTTCTGGGTGATGCTTGACCTGGCTGATGAAAGTTCTAACTGTCCTGTTTATTAAAAGCAGAGATTCAGAAGGGCAGTAGGGCAGAGGTGAGACTTTTAGGGCCACTGGAATGCAGGTGTGGTTATATATCTGTTGTGGACATATATTTCGGACATAACACCGTGACCTTTCATTAACATTTTCACCATCATTAACATAATGCCTGTGTACCCTCTTCATTCTGTGTAGTGTACTGGACAAATTGGTTTGAGATTTTCTTGGTGTATGGAAGCATGCTGTCAAGTCAACTTCTGGATGTTATACATATTGTTTGGTGTGAGAATGACGCTTCACACCACTGACTGAGTGAGAAGATGCTTGCTAAAATAATCACATATTTTACTAATTATGTATTATATATTATGTATATATATATATATATATATAT
>NW_015552582.1:1283681-1291177 GCF_001515605.1 Sinocyclocheilus anshuiensis | reverse complement strand
TATGTATTATTTATGCTAATTTAATAATTTCAAAAGAAAAAATGAGGTATAGTGTATTGAACATACCCAAGTAGTATTTTATAGAAGTGTCCATATAATACAAAAAAGACTGAAAATAATTATTTTAATATTATTAATTATTATTGCAGTAAAATTATGCCTGTTCGTTCAACATTTTACATGCAGTTAAACAGAGAACATGTACTGGTTTTATCTTGCAACATTGCTGCAAATTAATATTGAAATACACCAGAACAATATTCAATGTGTGACTCCAAACGACCAGTATTCAATACATATTATTTTTAACCCATATTAAATTGAAAAGTACAATAAGTATAAATAAAACATAATTATTAGATTTTTCTATTAACTTTGCAGCAAATAACATTAAAATATGGCCTGAGGAGGTTACTCTATGAAATGCTTGATCAAATTATTGATGTAATTATGATTTTGTACACCTATTTAAGTAAATTTGCCAAATTGCCCGACAGACAAGCACTGAGTCAATGTGACCATGAGACAAAATGTCTTACTGTTCACAATCTACCTTAATTTAGAGTAATAATTTAGCACTAAGGTCTGTTCAAGGTGTTCTGAGGAAATTCAAGGGATTTTCAACAAGTGCTGTTCATCGGGTCTCTGCCTATATGCAAAGAACTCTTCTCTGTTTAGTTATTCAGATAGCGTGAAGTGAATTCCTCACTCGTCTTTGATGTTACAGGGATTGGAAAGATTCTATGCCCCTTTATGATCACTGTAGGCCGTATGATTCATCCCATCTCCTCAGGGATTCTCCTTCACTCTATGCAAGCTAATATGTTTGCCATGTTTAATGATGCAATAAATGTTCCCGAGTAGCAGTTATTTATCTTGATCACGCTTCTCTCCTGGAGCACTGTCACTTATGCAGTCCAGTATCAGCACCTGCTAAACGGAAGTGACACTGCACATAGTCCAGGCCTGGATAAAGCTGGTAAAGCTAACCAGTGTAGAATTAAAAAGTAAATTTTAATATAAAAATATATATACACTGTCAGAAAAAATGTGCAAAATTTGTACCTTCAGGGGTACAATGGCTTGTCACTGGGGCAGTACCCTCAAGGGTACACCCGTTGTACCCTTTCACATGGGTACATATCTGTACCCTTGCAGTATGTACCTTTCAAAGGCAAATATGTACCTCTGCTGACTAAATTGTACCTTATAGTGCTATGGTACCATAATGTACCTTTAAAAAAAGGTGCAAATTCATTCTTTTAAGGGTACTGCCCCAGTGACAAGCCTTTTGTACCCTTTGATGGCAAATTTGTACTCCATACAGCACATTAAAAAGGCCAGAATGCTGTTTATCACATTTATTAAACATTCAAAACCATTACATTCTCACATTTTTCACAGGATGAATGTTATAAGCTCTATCACAATGTCATAACAGAATGCATATATTGCAGCAATTTTACTTTTGAAAAAAAAAAAAGTTAACTTTTTATACTCAAAATTGTAAACAGCAAGAATCAAAAAGCAATTTTTTTCCAACAGTACACATTTCATTAATTATAACTTTTACTTTTTAAAACTATTTGTATTTGTAAAATTGTAAACAGCAAGATTAAGCTTAATATTATATTAAACATTTCTTCAAAATCAGTACATCCCATTTCATTAACCGTTTTTTTTTATCATGTAATAAAACATTAAGAATAAATTACACTTTTTTAAAAACAGCACTAGATCTCATTTTAAGTACATTTTTCTACTACATTCTACATTTTCTAAAACAGTTTTGAACATCAAGAATCACAAAGCAATCTTTTACCAACAGTACACATTTGAAAATTGACAGAAAGAGAAAGTTAATCATTCACATTAACTAAAAATCAAATCAGACATTTTAATATTCTTTGTTGCCTCTTTCGTTGCCATTTCCCTCTAGTAATATCACTGTACAAATATTTCTAAGCTTGAATGCACAATTATTTGTTCACCTGAAGGTTTAGAAAATTACAATGTTTTTACAAAAGTTATAACTGTGAATGATCATTTTAGCATACTGTTTGTTTATATCGATATTCAACATTTATTTTAAGCTGAGAACTGATTTAAAATCTGTGATATCACTGACCTCTGAGAGTGTTTTTAAGAAAGGGTATTTCTTAAGTATATCCTCCACAGTCATTCCATCTCTTATCTCCCTTCTTCGCCACGCAAACTTTCGCTACATTCGGTCTTTGACCACCAAGGTATCTGGTCGCACTTTGCTGTACTGGATATGCAGGACATTCACATGACCCTCAACAGAGGATGCATCCTCACCAATGACAGCAACCGCCTATTGGATCAAATTTAAAAGTCCATAATGTCCATAATAATAATAATAAATGTTAAACCTCAAAAACACATGATGTCATTCACCATTTCCATTTTTATGATTTTTATGATCACAAAGAGAGATATTCAATTTAAGGCTGCACAATGAATTCATAAAAAAAAAATGTTATTATGCAAATTAGTAATTCCATGTCAAATCAACCAAATTTCAGAAACTCCCTGGTTCAAATTTGTAATTTTGTTAATATTTTTTATAAATTTTAATATTTATTTTATTCGTCGTTCCAGCCCTACTTAACTGCATCATATATTATAAATATAAAAACTCCACATGTTTAGCATTTAGCACATCATATAAACTGAGTTTCTTTTGTGTGTGCTGCTGGGCCACCCTGCTTTCTCGGCATCAGGCATCAGGCATAAAAAAAAATAAATATTGGTCAACCACTAAACATAGGACAAATATAATACACAATACTCAATGTTATACTTACATTTCTGTAGTCAAAGTTTGTTGATAGGATTCTGCTGGCACTGGTTATAGTGTTATTGTTACCACCTCCATCTTGTGTACAAATTTGTTAAACTTGGCCTGTTTTTTAAAGGAGCCTTGAAATAAATGTGAGATCATGTTCTCCGTGAGACCACACTCTACTGTTTCCCCATCCACCTCATTTTCTGAAAGAAAGAAAAAGAATGATCAGTGTGAGCTCGAGGTTTTAATCATTTTAACAATTATTTAAACAATAAAGTCAATGTATTTTTTTAATGGGCATTAATCAGTATAAAAAAAATACTTCTATTTAGAAAAATACACTCTCAGAAAAAGGTACTAATATGTACACTAACAGAGAAATTTACTTTTTTCTGAGAGTGTATGATTAGAAGCAATATTATTTAAATTAGCAGCTCAAAGACTAGAAACTTATTTCACGAGTTTTTACCAGTTTTGATAAATAATGGTAAACAAATTTCACTTGACTTGCTGTCCTTGGAAGGGCTCAAAGCCGACGCACGCCTCGATGTCCGAGCTAAATCGCCTCAGTTGATTGCTGCTTAAGTAGTTCGCTCGTGATGACTGACAGGACTAAATGATTAGGACACTACTGGACTTATATTTAGTCTTATATTTTATATTTATATATATTTTTTTTATAAATATGTACCAAATAAAACTGATATAAATCAACACGGATGATATTCGTAAATTATATAATTTCAGACTGACTAGGAGAGGCGTTAAAATAAAACAAGAGAGGCGTTCGCTTGCGTCCGGTGTGAACACGGGTAACAGTAAGAAAATAATGGGAAACTGAATTTATAAATCTGTGGTTCCACATTGAGACCCAGCTTTAGTGAAAATAAAAGCCGATTCACACAAAACGCGATGGGTTTGAACTGTTTCTATGGCCGTTTTACCGCTGTTTTGTCAGCGTCTCAAGCACTGTCTCGCGGTAGAGTATAAGTTATGCGAAAAGTAACATTTTAATTTCTGGCTAAATAATAAAAACAATTGTTATAATAACAATAAGCTCAAAATTTAATAACAATGCGTTGGTTTTGTCAGGTCAGTGTTTTCGAGTTTACCTCACGCATCAGGTAGGCCTAGCTACAGACGCAATGTCAAGTGAACATGACTGCAAAGGGAACCAACGGATTTTCACAGTACTTAAAACTAAACTTACCTCTGAATTTCTGTGCTTCGTCTTCAGTGACATGTATTCCAGCTTCTTTCAATTTTTGAAGAAGATCCTCCGTCGACAGCGTCAGAAGTGAGACAGCCATGATATGGAATAACCGTCGTGCTCGTGCACAATATCAACTTTGCGCGCATAAAATGCACCGCGCGGGCTATAATCCCATTGGACGACACGAATTTAAAGAAGGCTGGCTGCGAAAATGCGTACTTGAACTTTGAGGCAAAGTAAAAGTACCCCATATAATGTTAAATAAACGTTAAATAGTTTCGTCTACATTGTGCTTTTGTTAAGAAAGATAAGTACATGTATTTGTTTAACTCTAAATGAATTACAATTAAAAATGCAGGCCTACTTTAATACATTTGCGTTTCATACACTTTGGCTTACTCCTTTTGTCACACAAGTGATTGTACCTTTGTTTGGGGATTAAATGGTCCAAACATGGACCCTCTGACAGTTGGAAACATATTTGTACCTTTTTTACCCCTAAATGGTACATATGAGTACCCTAAGGTGTAACTATGACCCATTAAGGGTACAACTTCACCATTTGTACCCTAAGTGTTCACAAACGGACCCCAACCGTACCCTTTTTTCTGACAGTGTATATTAATATATACATTTAAAATATAATTATATAATTAGTAAAATATATATCTGCGTATATCCATCCATCTTAGTTTTCAACATGGAAGTAAGCAATTTCTTGCAAATGTGCTATTTCTATCAAAGTGCAGTAAACAGTCAAACTGTTTGTGCAACAAACCAGTGTTTTTATGATTATGATAATAAATTGGAAAAATAAAATGATAACAAATACCAGTTTTCAATATCAAGCAACATAACTTACTGTTTTTGTACTGCTAAAACAACTGTGTGTGTGTGTGTGCGTGCGTGTGTGTGTGTGATTTATGAGTATGCAAACTTGTATAATGACATGGGTATTACACTGGTATAACAACATAAACATGTTTTATGAGGACATTTCCTGAGTCCTCATAATTAAAATAGCTTTAAAAACATATTAAACCATTTTATTTTCAAATTGGTTTATTAAAATGTAAAAATGCAAAAAAGAATGTTTTGTGTGAGGGGTAGGTTTAGGGGTAGGGTAGAGGGAAAGAATATACAGTTTGTACAGAATAAAAACCATTATGCCATTATGCCATAAAAAATACAAACCCTTGTGTGTGTGTGTGTGTGTGTGTGTGTGTGTGTGTGTGTGTGTGTGAAAATCAGCATACTGAACGCATTTCAGAGAATTTCAAAGAACTTTGATAGGCCTGATCACATTTGGTTCATGTCTGTAAAATGCTGTTCTTGGTTTTACAGCTCATAATGGCCCCGTGTCACCTCATTTTCATATTCTATGACACCTCTTACTTCCCTTATCCTCTCATTTCTGCAGTCAAGTGTGATACAGAGATGACTGATTATCTAATCACCAATGGGTAAGAATCAGCTCTGGATAAGGTAATTAATCATGCTATAGCCTGCCCTCTCAGCCAAATCAGCTCTAGATTCACAAATCCCTTAAATTTAATCAGCCTCAGGCTAATGCACAATCACCACCACCACTAAAGATTCATAAAATGGACCTCTTGCTGATCCTAAGGTGGTTCTGAGAGTGTGTAGAGGTAAATATAGTACTTCACTGGTGTAGTAGCTTGCACTCAAAACAGCTGCGTTATAACATCTATTCACCAAAAATCTCATCATAATTGCATCTAGTAGCACGGTAAAGTGCAAAATTATGAACATTCTTACAGATGACAGCAGAAGAGAGGATGTGTATCTAGTCAATTGCGGTCTGGGGAGTAAACTTTGGCTTAGCGTGATGGTGTACGGTTCCTTTTAGAGAGAGAGCCGCTCTTGGTGTGCCTGTGGCTGTGTTGGATCCTCATCAGAGAAAAGCTGATCTTAAAAACACGATGGGGGATCACAGAGTGCATCCGCTCTACGTCTTTCGCATTCAAAACAATCAATACGCATCTCATCTTCATACCACAACACTACCACACACGAAAAAACTCACAAAACCGCAAAGTTAGTCAACTCAATATGTGTTTCAAAGCTACAAACAGAATTATCTGCAGCAATCAAGGTGGTTTTAGAAGATAAACAAGGTGTTATTTTTTTTAGAATAATGGGGGAACGTGTCTGAATGTGCTCACTGTTTGCGGCTTTTTATGTGATACTCAGCATCTGACAAGAATTCTGGATGAATGCTGACAGTATTCTTAGAAGTCATCCAAGGAAACAGAGAGCATATTTCGATTTTAATGACCCTGGGTGGCATAAAATCAAAACATGTAATGATCAGCAATGAAGACATGAAGCTTTTGCCAAGTACAGAGCATAATAAAGCATGCGCATAACTGGCAACAAAGGCCAGGTTCACACAGGAGCAGAATATGGTTGTCAGTCCTTATAATGCATTTTTGCATTCTACTGCACTGCTTTTCAATTGTGTTTCTATGTAAATATGGGCTAAGCTGATGTTTACATGTTTACAAATGTTACATTTGCGTCTTGCAATTTTGCATGTCTCCCACATAAACAATGTATTTTAGAATGCCCATGTTAAGTTACAATGTATTTTAGAATGCCTGTGTCAAATTCTCTTGACAACTTCTCGTGGAATACAAATGGAGATTTTTAGAAAATGTATCTATCTCTGTGAGTCCATATAATGCAAGTGGATAATTGTCTGAGAGTCGACGCTTCAAGCGAGTTTCACAACAAACTTACATGCTGACAGTTGGCCGAAAGCAATGGTTTATAGTTTAACAAGTATTCCCCGCCCACCCCCACACACACACACTATTGTTTCACTTCAAAACAAATTTATTCATCAAAAACCACGTTTTGCGTGGTTTTTGAAGTGTCAACTTTGGACCTATCCACTTGCAAAGAGATGGACTATTTTTCTGAATATCTCCATTTGTGTTCATCTGAAGAAAGAAAGTCATAAACATCTGGGACGGCATGAGGGTTAGTAAATGAATTAAGATAGAGTTTCCATTTTGGGGTGTAGTAACCCTTTAACCCAGGTGAAAAAGAAATATATTTAAATTGTGCTTTTTCAGACATACTTACTATATTTAAATTATACTATACTAAGTGCATATTAAATGTATTATTTTGAAACAACTTTAAGTATATTAAGTGTATTTCAAGATATGTTTAAGTTGGATTTTAATCTATTTGTAATATATTTAATATATTGAAATTGTGTTAAAATGGAACCACTTTAAGTATATTTAGTGCAATTTAAGTGTATTTCTTAAAATACATTTAAAATGTCCTTTTAATACTTCATGAACTACAGTTAGAGTATATTTGAAGCATCGTTTTAATGTACTTCAAGTACATTTCAATTGTATTTCAGCTCATTGGAAATGCATTAGCATTGCACTACTAGTATATTATAAAGCTGCTTTTTTCAGTATACACACACAC
>NW_015552582.1:1276258-1283377 GCF_001515605.1 Sinocyclocheilus anshuiensis | reverse complement strand
ATTAAAAACCCACTAAAAGTGTAATCATTTTATGTTCTTACACAAAAGTAGACATAAAATATACTTTAAGTAAGGGTAACATAAGTATGTTTTCTGTAAATACACTACAAAGTCACTAAAAGTATGCTTGTGTTTAGTATATTCCTTAAAAGTGTAACTAAAAATATATTTATTAACATAGTATTTCTACTATACTTTTTAGAAATATACTAATAGTGTGCTTGTGTTTAGCATATTCCTTAAAAGTGTAACTAAGCATATATTTATTACCAAAGTATTTCTAGTATGCTTTTTATAAATACATTAAAAGTATGCTTCTGTTTAGCATATTTCTTAGAAGTATAACTAAGCATATATTTAATACAAAAGTACTTCTAGTATACTTTTTAGAAATATATTAAAATGCAATTCAATATATTTTGATTGCACTTCAAATAAGCATGTTGGGAATACAAATGTATTATAAACATACTACTTGAATTTCAAGTATATTTTTAATACATTTAATACTACGTCTTTTTCACCTGGGAAGAAAAGCTAAAATAACAAAAAAACGTGTGTGAATACCTTGTGTTTTTATTTCACTACCGTGCACCTTGCATTTTTAATCGCAAATGTGTAAATGCAGTTATGTTCACAAACAGTTCGCTTATTAACAAGAGTGACAACCAAATTTTAAATCGAACTTAATTTTCAGGACTCACAAGCACATATTCCGTAAACAAGTGCTGTGTGAACGGAACTGTAGTTGACAACTACTGTCGCACACATCTCCTGTTTTCAAGTAGTGTTTGGTTAACAGAAATTTTGACTGTTTTTAAGATGGCAGATGCATTGACATGTCTGGAGCAATTGAATGGGGTATATACAGTACGTATATGGTTGAAATAAATATCCTAGTTTTACAGTCTTTACAACAGCTTTTTCTATATATAATCACAGCCTCAGCATTAACTTATCACTCCTTGTTAGCCCTTCATAATTTACAGTCCCTGTTGAAATGAAATATGGATTCTCAGTATGTCTATGATTTGTCGTCTTTGCAGTCTGTACTGGTGAGGCAGGTTCTCTCTCTCTCTGAAGGCTTGTGTCTGATTAGTGTCTCTGCTTCGCCAGTAGCGCAGCACTCTGAGCCAGATACCTTATTTTGCCATTCCCTTTCATGCTTGTGGAATAAACTTATCACTTTAATGCACTTTTCCAGATATCACGTTGATTTGCATCCCCTCTGGCTTGTCAGGAAACTTCAGCACAAGATGAAAAGGAAAGAGTATACACTTTTAAATATGCACTCTGCTCAAATTCGACTCAGACTAATGGCAGAAAGTTCGGCAAAAGGTCAGAGGAATATAAGAGCTGAGAGAGCTCCTACAGAAGAAGATGCATGCGGCTATCTGCATATGTTCAGGCCGCTTAAGACTAGATGTACTTCCGACAATCAATAATTATAAATATAAACCTGCCTTTAATGAGGGACATGAGCACGATGGCTCACTGTATCTGGAACATTTGCACTAACCAGTATGCCACGACCCTTGACCTAAGATGTTATTTCTTTATAGGGCTGTTAATTGATTAAAAAATGAATGGGATTAAATGTATGTTATGCTAAATAATTAATCAAATTAATTACAAATAATTGCATAAATTACAGAATTGACATGCATGTCATGAGTCATGATCAAATGTAAATAAAATAATAAATAAAAAAATTTATTAAAATAATCATAATTTTTATTCTTTATTAAACGAATACAATACATTCACCACTATATATATATATATATATATATATATATATATATATAATGTTGCCGTGCTTGCAGACTATAATAAGCACTTATAGTTTACATACTGTAAAATATCTGATTATATCCGTGTATGTATGGACTGAATGCTTTTCTTCTTTTACTCTTCATTTCATTCTAGCCAGATGCAATGTTATGGAGATCGGATCCGCTCCTTTGGTGAGGTCATTCAAGTAGCTGGCTCAAGCATAGTGCAAACAATGACATCAGACTCAAACAAACGTCAAGCCTGATAGACACAGTCGAAAGATGTTTCCATGGAAATGGCTCCGTTTCAGGGCTGTACTGTCATGTGCCGACACATTTTCAGGGAAATGAATGAGGTTTGCTGCATATCTGGCAGTTCCATTCCTGACACTAAGTAGACTGCCAACTTCGTCCCATGGGAGTAAGGATGGGTTGCTAGGTCCGGGTCAAAGAAGATGACACTTCCTATTAATTCATCCATCAGGTCTGCCAGGATCATAGCGACTGGTGACAGCTTAAGACTACTGCCTGACGTCTTCATTAGACCCATGTGTGCAGGTAAGAAGCACATATTGTGCAGAAACAAGCACACATTTATTTAATTATTTATCTCTTTGCTAGTTAAAACTAAAATCAGAAATTAAAATTAGATGTAAATTACGTCTTAAATGAGAGACATAAAATGTCAATTGCTGTCTTATTAGCAATATTCCTATCTTAATTTCTGAAGAAGAAAACAACATCCAATTAAAGCTCAATATGTCACTAATAAGCAGGCTGTGAATTTTCGTCTTGTCACATATTATTATTTTTAGGACCAACTTGAGAGCTGGAAGCTAGATTGCGTAATTCCATTAATTCGTTAAGAGCCAAATTTGCATGCCCATCTTATGTAACAGCTCATATATATCGGAGTGTTTTAATATACAGTTGATTCCTCTCTGGACAGGAAGTGTTTCTCCTGGCTATGTGTGAAAATTTCAGTATTTCCGTTTAATATCTCTCCACATCTCTAAGGCCCCAGGCTTGTAAAATCACTTGATGCCCTATTTTATTTTATTTATTATTTTTTACAGTATCAGAGGGAGGATTGTAAAAGCAGGGCAGCTTTTAGTCAGAGTCACTGGGCCTCATTTACGAAACGAACGTACGACAGAAAATTAGGCGTACGGTCGTTTCAACGCAAAACTTGGAATTTATCAATATGGACAGATCTGATCCACTCATTTGGTGAGGTCATTCAAGTAGCTGACTCAAGCATACAGCAAACAATGACATCAGACTCAAACAAACGTCAAGCCTGATAGACACAGTCG
Organism: Sinocyclocheilus anshuiensis; assembly: GCF_001515605.1. NCBI lineage: Eukaryota > Metazoa > Chordata > Actinopteri > Cypriniformes > Cyprinidae > Sinocyclocheilus > Sinocyclocheilus anshuiensis. Next base: position 1,280,286 of record NW_015552582.1, on the reverse strand, counting down.
AAAGATGTTTCCATGGAAATGGCTCCGTTTCAGGGCTGTACTGTCATGTGCCGACACATTTTCAGGGAAATGAATGAGGTTTGCTGCATATCTGGCAGTTCCATTCCTGACACTAAGTAGACTGCCAACTTCGTCCCATGGGAGTAAGGATGGGTTGCTAGGTCCGGGTCAAAGAAGATGACACTTCCTATTAATTCATCCATCAGGTCTGCCAGGATCATAGCGACTGGTGACAGCTTAAGACTACTGCCTGACGTCTTCATTAGACCCATGTGTGCAGGTAAGAAGCACATATTGTGCAGAAACAAGCACACATTTATTTAATTATTTATCTCTTTGCTAGTTAAAACTAAAATCAGAAATTAAAATTAGATGTAAATTACGTCTTAAATGAGAGACATAAAATGTCAATTGCTGTCTTATTAGCAATATTCCTATCTTAATTTCTGAAGAAGAAAACAACATCCAATTAAAGCTCAATATGTCACTAATAAGCAGGCTGTGAATTTTCGTCTTGTCACATATTATTATTTTTAGGACCAACTTGAGAGCTGGAAGCTAGATTGCGTAATTCCATTAATTCGTTAAGAGCCAAATTTGCATGCCCATCTTATGTAACAGCTCATATATATCGGAGTGTTTTAATATACAGTTGATTCCTCTCTGGACAGGAAGTGTTTCTCCTGGCTATGTGTGAAAATTTCAGTATTTCCGTTTAATATCTCTCCACATCTCTAAGGCCCCAGGCTTGTAAAATCACTTGATGCCCTATTTTATTTTATTTATTATTTTTTACAGTATCAGAGGGAGGATTGTAAAAGCAGGGCAGCTTTTAGTCAGAGTCACTGGGCCTCATTTACGAAACGAACGTACGACAGAAAATTAGGCGTACGGTCGTTTCAACGCAAAACTTGGAATTTATCAATATGGACGTGAGCGGTGGCTACGATCAAATGTCACGTCAGGTCTCAGCTCGTGTACGCAAGTTTTTGAGTTACCTGAACTTGCGCGCAGCATAGTAAATATGGTGGAGAATTGTAGAATGACAGCGTTTTGTTCATTTTTATTTTTCTGACCGTCAAACGAAGCTCATTATTTGTTGTATTTTGTAACTTTTTATTGTGGTGGTAGATGCTGTGGGTTGTACAGTATATGTTGTCCTATTGTCTTGTTTTGTTTTTTTGTTTTGTTTTTTGGACCTTGAGTCTGTAATAAAGATTGATAATAATGATATTCGATCGTTACAAGTAAGATTAGAATGTCTTTTTTATTTGTTGGTTTTATACAGGACTTTAGCTTTATATGTGTGAATAGCAGCGTAAACAAGACCACGAGGATCCAATCGTCGCATCATGCACCAGCTGCGCTTAACTGTGAAAGGAGAAAAACTGAAATTAAGTCTATAAAAGGAATAAAATAAATAGGATAACACAAAATATATAATAGGCTATAATATAATTAACAGATTAACAAAAGGGGAAAAAAACACTGTGCAACAAGTATAGGCTATGCTCATTTTTGTGACACTCTTAATGCATTTTATTAAATTTCTTTATATCTTTATTTGATTAAATCCATCTGATCGCACAGGCGCCTCATGCACACACAAATAGTTCTAGTGTTGCCTTACATTTCAGCCATTCATCATCAAACTAAAATGCAGTCAACCAAACATAAAAGTTACACTGTTTATTTTAAAAGGTCCGCTGTAAAATCAGCGTGCAGCGCCCAAACAAACATTTTTGCACATGTGAAGGATTTTACACGGATATTAGAACATGAGTGAAGTATAAAGCCATGTTTAGGCTATATTAGAATAATAGTTATGCAAACAAATGTTACAAATATGGCAAAAATGGAAACATTTGGATTCTTATGCTATGAGACAGACTCGAGCCCAATGCCGTTTCAGTTTTGCTTGACATTTGTGTGCTGTTTATAATGAATGCCACTATAACCTAATTTGTGTTTTATTTTATAGTTTAATATATAATTTTATAACTACTTATTTTTCATTCTTGTTCTGTTCTGAATACCATTCAATTTAAAATAGGCCTATTTGTTGTAGAGTGAGGGGAACAAATAAGCTGTTTATATTTACCAGTATTTTAATATAAATTGCATAAATTAATGTAGCCTACTTGTTTGCAATTACAAGGTTAGCGGGTGTTTTTGGAGTAAGATCAATTTCTCTTTCATGAGATTACTTCCTCTTTTTCGTTTCTCCGTGTCGTAAACTCTAGGGGCGAGGTTTCTAAACCAGGGTGTTTTTAGGGGCGTGATATTCAAATGACGACTGTTTTCTGCCGCCACATTTATCAACGTGCGATCATTCGTAAAATGAGATTGGCGGCATACGAATGTTTCATAAATCACACGTGAACTCTGTCGTAAGTTGATTTGTGCGCACGGATCTGCGCTCGTTTCTACGTTAGATTGATAAATGAGGTCCCACTGTGTTTACCGGCCTCTAAAATATTAGGTGATGATGGTCGTAATTTTGAGTTGCAGATTAGGTTTTAGGCACATTTGTCTTTGCACAATTACTAAATTGCAGCCAGGGGCAAAGTTATGTCTCAGAAATCAATAGCTCATGCACAAGTTGCAATTAGCTTGGAATTAATCAGAGACCAAGACCTGCAGTAATAAATAATAAGAGCACTGGCCCCCTGAAACCGAGAGCCTGGAGAACAAATCTTGTGAGTTGAGGGGCAATTTGCGGATCAATCAAAATGTTTTTCCATGGAAAGCATCAAAGTATGTGGGGAGGGATTCGACTATTGACCTCAGGCGAACACAACTTGAGATCTGAATCAACAGGGTAATGTATCTCAAGGGTTTAATGGCGTTTTATTTGAAAGTAATGTCATTTGATATGCTTACTTTAATATTCTATTAATTTCAAGAGAGATTCTGGACTCAGAGCTGAATTCCAGTGCGACAGCAAAGGAAACAGTTTGTGAAGTTTTGCCAGAGCTTGCTAATGCAGTGTCAAAATCCATGCGATAATCAATTCGGTCATCAAGCTAAAAACCCTCATAATTGCACCATGTGTCAATATCCTTTTCTCAAGCAGTGTAATTTCAAGGCTTATACAAATCAATGACATAATGAGATCATCTTGGCTGATTATATCCTGTCTCTCTAACTGAAACAATAGCACATTCTCTACATTGAATGACCATCCCTTTAGATCCCCTCATGATGATCATAAAGATTCATATATTGAGCTTAGACGCACTTGTATCATTATAAATTAGGACTAAGTATGATATAATCATGCACCGTATAGATAATTAAAGAACTGAAGTCTTCCTGAATTGTGCATTTGACTTGTAATGGTCCTGCAATCTGTATAGCTGTGCCCCTTTAAAAGAATGAATGTCAGTAGGTGTATGTACGCTCATTACTCATACTTAATAAGGTTACATTACTTGTATAATATATTCCTTCTCTTCAGTCTGAACTTGACCTTTCACACAGTAAATCACACAGCCTTCAGAGCGGTTGTGAGACCATATTCCGGAAGCAACACAAATGTGGGCGCTTATTGCTTCTGAACTCCGAGTGCACTTAATCATATTTCCACCCACAGCCAATAATCGCACGCAGGTTCCGTACAAAAGCTCCACTCATACACTGCGTCTGGTGTATCATCTGAAAGTATCATATTCCTGTTGCTTTTTTTGCTCTTGGAAACAAACGTGTGGCTTAAATGGCTCTCTTCCTCACAGGAGGTCTGAGGCTATTTATTTCTGCCAAACATTTGCTGCCTTTCCTTATTCGTTGTGGATGTGGTAGATATCAGACTAGTGTTTTGAGAGAAAAGTGAATGCAAAAACAGAATTACATCTCACAGATTACAGTTTTACAGAAGACTGTGTTTGTATTAAAGGGACAGTTCACCCATAAATGAAAATTCTGTCATTATTCTCCCTCATGATGTTCCAAATCTGTATGATCTTCTTTCTTCTGTGGAACATAAAATATTTATAGTAGAATGCTGATGCTGCTTTTTTTTAATTATA
>NW_015552582.1:1263776-1276248 GCF_001515605.1 Sinocyclocheilus anshuiensis | reverse complement strand
GATGAACTTTTTTGATCCACTTCAAATGTTGACTACTGTATATCTTCCTATCCCCACTGTATACACAGAATATCCACAATCTGGGCAAAAAAAAAATAAATAATAATAATAATAATAACAATAAATAGATAAGGTGGCATTCGCTGTCTCCTTCCATTTCTTTCCTTCCTATCCCCCTAGTTGTTAAAATTTCACTTCTTATATTAAGTGTTATACACACACAAAAATATTATTCACTGATAATCTGATCCTCTGATACCTACCCACCAGTAAGGGTAGGCGATATGACCAAAATCTTATTTCACGATAATGATATATACCACGATATAGCTATTTTTATATTATTTTTGTTATTAAAAATAAGAAAAAGAAGTAAATTACAAATACAATAGAACAAATATATATGAAATGAACTTAAGTTTAAGTTTTTCAGCTACAGTAGGCTAGGTTTATTTAACATGCAGTAATAAATATTACAGAAATTGAATAAAGTCTATAAATATAACACTGCATTCATTGTATCAATCAAACATGAACTGATTCTTATTAAAGATCGAAAAGGGATTCAGTTAAGTGCAGTGAGTGATTAACATTACCCACTGCACGGATCCAATATACTGCAGTGAATTCTTTTTCACTGCTTATTGCACTTAATAACTCTATCAAGTGCGTCCCACTCTTTATTTTCTAATTTATGCATGTTTCCTTATCACTCAAAGGTGTTTAAGTAGTACAATGTTACGCAGATATATTTGCATACCGCGGAATACACAATATAGCAAAATCTCTAACGATAGACACCTTATTCCACGGTAGCGATATATACCGTCATACCGCCCAGCCCTACCCACCAGAATATATTTTCAAATCTCATAATTTTTTTAATATCCTAGAGTTACAGTCCAGGGGAAAACCTACATTTTGCCCTGCTCCTAAAACAAACCTATTTAATTATTTCAAAATACTTGCAAATTAAGTTGTATGAATTACTTTAAAGTTACTTTTATTGAGATTTTTCAACTTTTTTTATCATTTCGGGTAATCTGTCCTTTTACCAACTTCAGTTACAGGCACAAACTTGAAAAAAGATACTTTGAAATGATTGCAGCCTTGCCCTGAAGAGAGATATTGTTTTTGAGTGTTTGTTCCACGTATTTTAATCCTGCCTGAATAGAACTTTTCTAAGGCTTTGCTTCTCCACCATCAGACTTATCTGTTTCTTTATGATTAGGTCCAAACAAAAGTGATTGTATTGGAGAGAATGGGATTGGATAGATAGGCCATGTTTTTGATTACCTATTCTATTACAATTCTTTCTGCTCTGGCTGTAAGGTCCTCCTCAGTCTCTGACATTCGTGTCTAGACCTTTCATTTTTGTCTGTAGGGAAGATGCTGATGACTGATGGAGTAGGAACAGGCTGAGGGTGAAGGACATTCGCAGTATTGCATCACTGGAGCTACTGTATTGGTCTGTTCCAACCATCATTTCATCTTACTGCCACGGCATAAAAATACAGGTCTGTTCAGGTGTGAGCCGTGGTCTGATGATTCACTCACTGAGCTGTGGCATTCATGTGGGTTTAAGCCTAGTGTGCAGCCTTTCCTAATTTGGAATCTTTTTCTCATGTTTTGCAGTCTTTTCTCCCCTTGCTGTGAATGGAAACAGACACGAGGCCTAAAAGGTTAAAGGTGTAATTTAATTAACAGTTAGCGGTTATAAAGTTTCAAACTGAGGCAAAACAAAGCCATATATATTTTCTTTATTCTACAAAACACAAAAGAAGATTTTAAGGATGTTAGGGTCAAAACTCCATTAATTTGAACACCATTGTTTAGATAAATAAATAACTAAATAAATAAATAACAAAAATACACATCTTTCAAAATATATTCTTTGTGTTACACAGAAGAAAGAACATAATACAGGTTTGGAACGACACGAAGGTGAGTAAATGATAATAGAATTTTCATTTTTGCATCCTTCTATAAAATAAAGCTTAATAAAATAAATACATAAAATAAAGCTTAAATAAAATAATATAAAAAAGAAAAATTTTAACTAAACAAATTAGAAAGGTTGCAGTGGCTACTAGCTGAAATAAATTTAGGTTCATGAACTAGAAGTACTAATTTGTAATAAATAAAAATAAAAGTGAAAAAAGTAATAAATAGCAATATTTAAAATAATAATAATAATAACGACAACAACAAAAGCACATATCAGCATTCCTAAAAATTAAACAAAAATTAAAATATGAAAATATGAAGAAGAAAAAAATCCAATTTATTCTATTTTTTATATGAATAAAATCTATAATAGCCAAAAACCAGCCACCATGTTTCAACACACAGCTAACAGCTTAAACAGGATTTTCCAGCAGGGTAAACTGGCAAATATAGAATTGACCCAGTTAAAACACACATAATGATAATAATAATAATAATAATAATAATTAGTTATTCGTTTTTAATATTAGTTATTATTATTATTTTATTATTATTGTTATTATTATTATCATTCTGTAGGATTAAGTTTTGGAATGGGCCAACTGCAGGGAGAGATTTGAAATCTCTGATAATTATAAGTAATCGAGGAGCACAGAGAGGAGCACTGTGGGAAGCCTCCTGCTGAGGAAAACTGAGGTGGCAATATTTCAAATGAAAACCTGCAAAAGGCCACCAGCACAGCCCCACAGCAGTAATCCAAATATGGAAATGTGAAGCAAATTACCTGTGAAAAAGGACAGGCGCGTTGACCGCCGCGAGCGGACCTCTCTCTGTTCCGTCAGACATGGAGAGTCAGTGGTGTGGATGCACTCACAGCATTACCGCTCAAGCGGAGCCGCCACAGCTCTTTTAGGTCAGATATTAGAGGGGTTTATGCAAATTGGCAAATTGTTGAAGGCGGGTTTGACAAGCAAAGGCCAGACTTTTTGTCATTCATACATGTTTTTACTCTTTTTACATAATTTATCCCTAGGTATGGCTACCTCTCTCTCTCTCTCTCTCTCTCTCTCTCTCTCTCTCTCTCTCTCTCTCTCTCTCTCTCTCTCTCTCTCTCTCTCTCTCTCTCTCTCTCTCTCTCTCTCTCTCTCTCTCTCTCTCTCTCTCTCTCTCTCTCTCTCTCTCTCTCTCTCTCTCTCTCTCTCGTGCACTCACTCACTCACTCACTCATGCATGGTAACCAGCAAGCGACACAAACGTACACACACAGACACTTGCAAACACACACCAGCCCTTAGAGACTGCAGAAAGACGTCATTAGCTCATAGTTGTCTGGTCCATTTTGTCAGCCCTGCAAATGACTTAATGGGGTGAGGTCTGGTTTTGTGCCCGCACAACTTTCATTTTCCAGGTTCCCATATAAGTACCCAAAACCACGACCCCCTCTAAGGGGTGCAGCCAGCTTAATAGCCCCGGTGACAGGTGACTGTGCAGGTTAGACACGTGTATTGTGCTTTTTCACCTCCCACGGCAGTGCAGTTAGGGCATATTGTGCCCCCCGTAGGATGGCAAGCGAACTGCGAGTCTCTTTGTTTGAGTCTGGCAGGGTAAATTGCAGTGATGGTGATGCTCATTTTGACTGACTTGATCTTATTGTGCAGCTCATGCTGTATGTGCCGATCCAGAATAAATCAAATCTGCTTTGGTGTGTGTGTTCTCACTGTATTACACAATAACGTATGTGCCATTCTAGTTTTCAGCAGCTTGATGGTGAGACAGCAGTGCATGATTTTGGGGGCTTTGTGATTTTAGTCACTTAATTGCATGGCATTTCCCAAATAAGTTTGTGGACCTCCAAATACGCATGCTCCTTCTTTATCAGAGCTAGTCTGGGAATGTTGGGTGACGAGTTTCAGCAATTTTAAGCAACAAGTCCACAAGCAAATAAGCAGAGGGACGCCATCATATACAGCCACAGTTGCCGCAGCAAAGGCAATTTTGTTAAGCTGTTACAGACTGAAAACTGTGAGTGTGTTTGTGTGTGTGTGGGCCTGTTGCTGAAGCATCCGCCTGGTCTACCTGTTTACATTTCAACTTGAAGTGATTTTCTGTCAAAGTGCTCCTCTACTTTTGGTTTTACATTTCACAAAAATATGTACATATATATTTACATCAGCAAACTTCTCAAGCTTTCTGTGTCTGACAGATACAGAGAAAAGTTCACTTTAAGGATACACTCACAATAACTGGTGAACTCATTTCTGAATTTATGCAACAATGAAACTAAATACTAAACAGTAAGTAAATAATAATAATAATATTTTAACATTTAAAATATATTTATTACTTATATTTACTATTTGTACATTTATAAATAATAATAAGTAGTAGTAGTATTTGTGCTATTTCTTTTGGTCATGGAAAAAGTCTGAGGAAAATTCTCATAGGGAAAAATATTGAACTTCAATATTCGATATACAGTATTAGAACTTTCATCAGATTTTTTTCCCATTATTACATAACAAAAACAAATTCCACAAATAATAATAATAATAATAAATGATTACTATTATTATTATTATTATTATTAACTGCTATTTGTTTTTGTATGTAATCATGGAAAATGTCTGATGAAAAGAAAAATATTAGTCTTCAAACTTTTGCTTTGTCTAATTTAGCAAAGTTGGAAAGTGTATTTGACATTTGCACTTTCAAGCTTCTCTCTGAAGAGAAAAAAGAACCATCAACCGTCAACTGCCATACATCTATTGTAAGCTTGTCTAAGAGGCGTGATAGCTTTGAATCAATGAACCCTGCTTTATGGTGTTATAGACAAGGACTTCATTGAATTCGCCTTTGTTTTTCGGTGTGTGTAATTCACATGTTGCCTGAAGCTAGAACTGGTTTGGAGTCAAGCTGTGAGAGCTTTGACATTCTTTCTTGAATGATTGTGTTTAGCTTCACAAGAACAAGAACAATTTGCTTTAATTTCAGTGTGAAAGGTTAATGAGCAACTGCCAAAATATTATGGCATGATTACATTAAAGCATTATATATAGTTATATATATTATATGAAAGGATACAAGTACAAAAACATCATAAATACTCTAAAAAATGATATTAATATTTTTTCTTAGTAATTCGTTTTTTCTTATAATATTTTGAAACACAAATACAGCTGTGAGTAGTATTTTTTTTTTTTTTTCGTGTTCTGTGATTCACCATAATGTGTTAATTTTAAAATAATTCTAATAACTGGAAGGTTTACCAGAAAACCTTTTCAATTTTTCCGGGTTGTTTATATTTAAAAAAAAAAAAAAAAAGTGCTTTCTACCATTAGTGGTAATGCATGTAAATCATCAGCATTCTCTATACACAATATTAATTAAGATTTAGCCTTAATTATTTTCCAGCAAAAGGAAACTGTGGTCTGAATGTTCAGAACTGTGAACAATCACCTCAGCAGGCTTAATCAAAATGTTTCAAAATGTGAGCCACTATTCAAGGTTAGTCGGAAAAGCATTATTAATGCCCCATGTCAATAACTTCCTGCGGTACTCCATAATACCTCTCATCAAAAGAGAACAATGATTTGTCCCAAACTACTCACCAAAATAGACTGCAACAGCCTCCTGCTGACAGCCAATTGAATTCCTCTCCCCCCTGCATCCAACCTAAATGAGCATGCATGATCGGAGCCCGACTTCTGATTGGATCAGGAAGTGTTGGCCTTGGACACTGTAACTACGGGAACCGAAACAGCAGTATAATTTGATTGCATCACATTGTTCACTTGCTTGCTGTCAGATCTATTATGAAATTCAATTTAAATCATAGCGATAAGGAAATTAACGTTAATTTGGTGCTAATGAGAATCTAAATGATGAATGCACACACACAAGCAGATGGAGACTGGAAGGAAATGCTTCTTTCTTTTGATGTTTGTGCTTTATATTGTTGTAGTTCATCAGGGCAAAATTTTTCAGCAGCCGCATAGTGCTGGCAGCAGATGGCCAGGACTACTCGATTCTGGGCAAGGGGGGAAGCTTGGGAGATTCGAACCACGCTGGTACCGTCAGGTTACAAATTTGAGTGTGGCCAAGCTCTGCAGCCACAGGAACAATGCGGTCGACCTGTCAGAATCTATTTAAACCTATTCACATGGCATGGACACCATATGCAGCCTGCAGCCTGACGTGCTGGAATCCAGTGGAAAGACTTGGATAAGAGCCAGAGAAGAGGTATTTGTAGGGGATAGTTCACCCAAAACTGAAAATTCTGTCATTATTTACTCACCCTTATGATGTTACAAACCAGTATCACTTTCTTTCTGTAAATCTGAAATTCTGAGGAAAAAGGACGGAAAAAAACATTAAAACATTAAATATCTAAATTTTAGAGGAAAAAAATCGAATTGCAAATATTCTGAAAAAAATTGCTTTTGCGATTTAAACTGGTTTTTAAACTCCAGGTTTGTCGTGATTGTTTGTAGGGCTGCACAATCTGGACAAAAAAATAAGTGTTTATATTTCAATATGACTATACTATACTAATACTACTACTATTACCACTACCGATAATAATAATTGTGATTATTATTATTATTATTACTACTACTACTGCTAAATAAAAATATTAAACAAATAAGTAATATTGCTATTGAAATATTTCACTATAAAATAAATGTATTAAGAAAATTATATAATAATTTTATTTCACAGTACAGCTGTAAAATGATAATACTAATATTGATGGCTTAATCTCTTAATTTTCAAATGTCAAACCATCAAGCTTTTTTTTTTTGTTGTTTTTTGGCGAAAAAAAAAACTCACTCATGCATGGTAACCAGCAAGCGACACAAACGTACACACACAGACACTTGCAAACACACACCAGCCCTTAGAGACTGCAGAAAGACGTCATTAGCTCATAGTTGTCTGGTCCATTTTGTCAGCCCTGCAAATGACTTAATGGGGTGAGGTCTGGTTTTGTGCCCGCACACCTTTCATTTTTCAGCTCCCCATACAAGTACCCCTAACTATGACCCCCCTCGGAGGGGTGCAACCAGCTTAATAGCCCCGGTGACAGGTGACTGTACAGTGTATAGTGCTTTTTCACCTCCCTCGGCAGTGCAGTTTGAGCATATTGCGCCCCCCGTAGGATGGCAGCCGAACTGCGAGTCTCTTTGTTTGACTCCTGCAGGGTAATTTGCAGTGATGCTGATGCTCATTTTGACTGACTTGATCTTATTGTGCAGCTCATGCTGTACGTGCCGATCCACAGCAGCCTGAGAGAATAAATCAAATCTGCTTTGGTGTGTGTGTTCTCACTGTATTACACAATAACGTATGTGCCATTCTAGTTTTCAGCAGCTTGATGGTGAGACAGCAGTGCATGATTTTGGGGGCTTTGTGATTTTAGTCACTTAATTGCATGGCATTTCCCAAATAAGTTTGTGGACCTCCAAATACGCATGCTCCTTCTTTATCAGAGCTAGTCTGGGAATGTTGGGTGACGAGTTTCAGCAATTTTAAGCAACAAGTCCACAAGCAAATAAGCAGAGGGACGCCATCATATACAGCCACAGTTGCCGCAGCAAAGGCAATTTTGTTAAGCTGTTACAGACTGAAAACTGTGAGTGTGTTTGTGTGTGTGTGGGCCTGTTGCTGAAGCATCCGCCTGGTCTACCTGTTTACATTTCAACTTGAAGTGATTTTCTGTCAAAGTGCTCCTCTACTTTTGGTTTTACATTTCACAAAAATATGTACATATATATTTACATCAGCAAACTTCTCAAGCTTTCTGTGTCTGACAGATACAGAGAAAAGTTCACTTTAAGGATACACTCACAATAACTGGTGAACTCATTTCTGAATTTATGCAACAATGAAACTAAATACTAAACAGTAAGTAAATAATAATAATAATATTTTAACATTTAAAATATATTTATTACTTATATTTACTATTTGTACATTTATAAATAATAATAAGTAGTAGTAGTATTTGTGCTATTTCTTTTGGTCATGGAAAAAGTCTGAGGAAAATTCTCATAGGGAAAAATATTGAACTTCAATATTCGATATACAGTATTAGAACTTTCATCAGATTTTTTTCCCATTATTACATAACAAAAACAAATTCCACAAATAATAATAATAATAATAAATGATTACTATTATTATTATTATTATTATTAACTGCTATTTGTTTTTGTATGTAATCATGGAAAATGTCTGATGAAAAGAAAAATATTAGTCTTCAAACTTTTGCTTTGTCTAATTTAGCAAAGTTGGAAAGTGTATTTGACATTTGCACTTTCAAGCTTCTCTCTGAAGAGAAAAAAGAACCATCAACCGTCAACTGCCATACATCTATTGTAAGCTTGTCTAAGAGGCGTGATAGCTTTGAATCAATGAACCCTGCTTTATGGTGTTATAGACAAGGACTTCATTGAATTCGCCTTTGTTTTTCGGTGTGTGTAATTCACATGTTGCCTGAAGCTAGAACTGGTTTGGAGTCAAGCTGTGAGAGCTTTGACATTCTTTCTTGAATGATTGTGTTTAGCTTCACAAGAACAAGAACAATTTGCTTTAATTTCAGTGTGAAAGGTTAATGAGCAACTGCCAAAATATTATGGCATGATTACATTAAAGCATTATATATAGTTATATATATTATATGAAAGGATACAAGTACAAAAACATCATAAATACTCTAAAAAATGATATTAATATTTTTTCTTAGTAATTCGTTTTTTCTTATAATATTTTGAAACACAAATACAGCTGTGAGTAGTATTTTTTTTTTTTTTCGTGTTCTGTGATTCACCATAATGGGTTAATTTTAAAATAATTCTAATAACTGGAAGGTTTACCAGAAAACCTTTTCAATTTTTCCGGGTTGTTTATATTTAAAAAAAAAAAAAAAAAGTGCTTTCTACCATTAGTGGTAATGCATGTAAATCATCAGCATTCTCTATACACAATATTAATTAAGATTTAGCCTTAATTATTTTCCAGCAAAAGGAAACTGTGGTCTGAATGTTCAGAACTGTGAACAATCACCTCAGCAGGCTTAATCAAAATGTTTCAAAATGTGAGCCACTATTCAAGGTTAGTCGGAAAAGCATTATTAATGCCCCATGTCAATAACTTCCTGCGGTACTCCATAATACCTCTCATCAAAAGAGAACAATGATTTGTCCCAAACTACTCACCAAAATAGACTGCAACAGCCTCCTGCTGACAGCCAATTGAATTCCTCTCCCCCCTGCATCCAACCTAAATGAGCATGCATGATCGGAGCCCGACTTCTGATTGGATCAGGAAGTGTTGGCCTTGGACACTGTAACTACGGGAACCGAAACAGCAGTATAATTTGATTGCATCACATTGTTCATTTGCTTGCTGTCGGATCTATTATGAAATTCAATTTAAATCATAGCGATAAGGAAATTAACGTTAATTTGGTGCTAATGAGAATCTAAATGATGAATGCACACACACAAGCAGATGGAGACTGGAAGGAAATGCTTCTTTCTTTTGATGTTTGTGCTTTATATTGTTGTAGTTCATCAGGGCAAAATTTTTCAGCAGCCGCATAGTGCTGGCAGCAGATGGCCAGGACTACTCGATTCTGGGCAAGGGGGGAAGCTTGGGAGATTCGAACCACGCTGGTACCGTCAGGTTACAAATTTGAGTGTGGCCAAGCTCTGCAGCCACAGGAACAATGCGGTCGACCTGTCAGAATCTATTTAAACCTATTCACATGGCATGGACACCATATGCAGCCTGCAGCCTGACGTGCTGGAATCCAGTGGAAAGACTTGGATAAGAGCCAGAGAAGAGGTATTTGTAGGGGATAGTTCACCCAAAACTGAAAATTCTGTCATTATTTACTCACCCTTATGATGTTACAAACCAGTATCACTTTCTTTCTGTAAATCTGAAATTCTGAGGAAAAAGGACGGAAAAAAACATTAAAACATTAAATATCTAAATTTTAGAGGAAAAAAATCGAATTGCAAATATTCTGAAAAAAATTGCTTTTGCGATTTAAACTGGTTTTTAAACTCCAGGTTTGTCGTGATTGTTTGTAGGGCTGCACAATCTGGACAAAAAAATAAGTGTTTATATTTCAATATGACTATACTATACTAATACTACTACTATTACCACTACCGATAATAATAATTGTGATTATTATTATTATTATTACTACTACTACTGCTAAATAAAAATATTAAACAAATAAGTAATATTGCTATTGAAATATTTCACTATAAAATAAATGTATTAAGAAAATTATATAATAATTTTATTTCACAGTACAGCTGTAAAATGATAATACTAATATTGATGGCTTAATCTCTTAATTTTCAAATGTCAAACCATCAAGCTTTTTTTTTTTTGTTGTTTTTTGGCGAAAAAAAAAATCGAGAGAGACCAAAGCTTCTCTTTTGTTGACAACATCTAGTAATATAAGCACTTCTCATTTCAAGTTTGGGAAGATTATTTGCGCAATCTGAAACAAATCACAGCCTTAAATCAAATTTAATTAGATCGAAGCCATAATGCGATTTCGGTTGTATTTTTTTTAAAAAGTCATTCATCTTTTTTCCACTTAAATTATAAAGTCATGCAATACCTCTGTATGAGTAACAGGCTGAAATGTAAGTCATTTTCACAGAAAACTTCAATATCTGCTCTAATTCTGAGGTTTTTAAATGATTAATTCATGCATCTGACTGGTTCACTGACTGACTCAGTGTCCCTGTCACAGGGTTTTCAGTAAATAATGAGTTGAATGATTATCTATTTCTCACACAAACCTATTGTATGACTTCAGAATGAGTTATATGGACCATTTTATAACATTTTTATTGTTTGGTTTTTTTCACCTTTTTGAAGCTTGAAATCTCTAATACCCCATCATTGCATGAAAAAACTTGAAATCTTTCCATGAGGGTGAATAAATGATGACAGAATTTTCAATTTTGGGTAACTATCTCTTTTAAAAAAAGTATAAAGGGAGAAATAGGCTGCAGGAGAAGAAAAGCACAAAGAAAATGAGAGGAAGAAAAGTGGGTGAAACAAAGGGGCGTGAGAACGAGCGACTGAAAGACGGGGTGAGTGCACGAGAACAAGAAACACCACATCCATCTGTTCGGGAGTGCTTTAAATTCACGCCAGTCCATAAGAATCTAACTTCAACAGAATGAGGGAAGACTTGAGTGGATGGGACTTGAAGGACATCGACGGCCCCTCTCAACTCAACCACACTCCATCCACATCCTACATCTGTCTATTCAACACCATCATCAAGCACAGGGAATCAATGACACCGATGATAGCACAGTCCAGCATCACTCTGCCAAAGGACAGCGGGGAGATTGCTTCTCTCCCTCTCGGTGGTACAAAAGCAGCTTCGAGTGCAGTATTCTTCAGTGGACCACAGGATCCCGCTGAGAGAGCCTCTCTGAAATGATATCTATATCGCGGGCCGGAGTTGAACATGGATTTTTTTAATACATTTATGAAGCTGCTCCCCAAGAGGTCAGTGGGTGGAGGACAGTCTCATCTCAAGCAAAAAGTTTAGCTTTTCACATGGGCAAGATGGTGGCGAGCCAAAAATGCAATGGAAAAGAAACTAATTAACAGGATGCATCCGGATGCTGAATCTGAAAATGGCAGGAGTAGGAAGAGATGGAAAGGAAAACTCTAAACTTAGTGCTGCTTTACTGCAATAAGACAAGATTAAATACATAACTCCTCTGAAAATGTTGTAACGGATGCCAGTCACCGGTGACGGTAGTCATAATTCTGGCCCTGTTAAAGAGATGAGAATTATTTTAGTACTGCCTCATCCCTGCCGAATTGGCACCTGTGCCCGCACATTTTCACAGTCCCGTGATTGCCGCATGGCCAAGTTTCTCTGTGAGCTTATGAAAATAGCAGGTACTTTGAATATATTATCAAACTAATGCACTCTGATGTATTACCAAAGAGTTTGTGATAGTTGACCTCTTGCGTCAGCTATACTGCAGCTAATGAGTTTCTTTATTTGATTTTATTTTGTGAAACTTTCTTTATAATTGTCAGTATCATTATTTTAGTGTGAACTAGTATGAATATTATTATCATTTGGTGCTTTTTTTCAGCAGTGCATCGTGTTGTCAGATTACACTGTATCATACAGAGTTAAAAACTGTTTTATTAGGATGTTCATTTCATACTATTTTTGGCACAAGCCAATCTATGTTACCTTTTAAGGTGGTGTAAAGGTAGTTCTTTGGGTGTTACTCCCAAGGTGGGAGGTTCATGTCATAAAACCACTTCTTGCCACTCACTTTCATGACACATAAAGGCCCTGGAGTTTTATAACAGTCAGTCATGATTGACGGAGAACTGAATGAACTCCGCAGTCCTACAGTACCTGCTGCAAACATCTTGACTTTACTTTATATATATATATATATATATATATATATATATATATATATAAACAACTAATCAAGATAGACAA
>NW_015552582.1:1259331-1262172 GCF_001515605.1 Sinocyclocheilus anshuiensis | reverse complement strand
TATATATATATATATATATATATATATATATATATATAAACAACTAATCAAGATAGTCAATTATATGACAGCATACTGAGGCATCTCCTCCATCTGCTTACATTCAAACAGACAAGCATCTGGTCTTCCTCTCAGGATCTTACCGCCTTGCAGTGACAAAACAACATGAACTCATTCATTTTCGATGAGAGCTAGCAACTTTCAGTCACATGAGTGACAGTGACCATTGGCAACAGTATGTGGGCGTGTCCAGTGACACATCGAAGTTGAGAAAAGTTTGACAGTATGCAAATGAGGAGCAAAGCAGCGACTGCCAATGGGAATGAAGACAGCAGATCTCCAACTATTCAAAATGGTACTATATTTAATTGGAGCATGTTTCTCTTGCACATCATTTTGTTGTTTCTACGTGAACAAATGATCTGGGTTTGCACCACTGAAGGGGCTCCTTAAGGGTCTTCTTACTGAAAAAGACCTGCTGTTTGTATATTGATTATCATTTGTACCCTCTAGCCATGTCTAGTACAGCCCTTGAAAAAAGAGACATAGAAAAACCTCTCCACCCCTCTCCCATTGTTGATTTCTCTAACAAAAATAAATAAATAAATATAAGGAAATACCTTGGAATTAAAGTCAAGGTTGGGAGAAAGAAAAGGAGAGTGTGAACCTGAGCCTGACTAGTGCATCCAAAATCTGACCCCAAAAGGTTCATAGCTGCAATGTGTGCTGCTAGACGTATATGTCATCGGAATAAGGAGCTACGGGGAGCTTTAGTGAATATGTTGTGCATGCACTGTAGTAAAACACTACAAGCATATTGAGGTTATCAGAAGCAGAAGTTTTTAGAGGGTGTTGTTGTCTTCATTTAGTCCACGTTTCTTTATAGACATCCCCATGTCTTATTTGATTTTGTAGGTTTGCTTATTCTAATCTGAGGCAATTTACTTGATTGCTCACTGTGGAGTATCATATGGAGTGCAATAGTTGGGCTCTGGAAGTAAAAATCGAGTTTGTAATCGTGAGATCCATGTACGGCCAACGTGAGACTCAAATGGGACATTGGGTCCCTGATGAAGGAATAATTGAAAGTATGGGATATTAAAATAACCAATTATCTAAATTAATACATAATCGATATGTGTGATCAGTTCTTAGTTAGAAATACAGCCTAAATTTAATGATCACTTGAAATTGGAGTCAGTTTAAACACGGAGCTAGACTAAAATTGAAACTAAATCCTGATAAATTAAATGAACTTTGCAGAAGCGTAAGTAAAATACATACACGCATTATACCTTTGCCCACGCCGCTGGATTCCGTAGATGGGCCAATGGGTGGTCCTTACATATTCATGTTCAACAGTGGAAATTTGGGATAATTACCCATTGATTGCATTGCATTACCCATGCAAGAGAAACATTCTGCAGAGAAACAAGCAAATTGCAAAACAAAAAATAATAATCTTAAAAAATACTTCAAGAACTAAGGTGAAAAATGTGTGGGCACTGTTGCACTCTATTGTAAACATTAAATATGCTACAAATTAATCACACAGCTTTTCAGTAGCAAATCTAATATATTGTTTAAGTAGTTAGGTAGCAGTACAACGCTATAGGCTATTTCAACAAACATGTCATATGTCCACTGTTTTCTGTCAGCTGCTAGCAAACTAGCGATACATGATTTGCGAATCAAATGAATCAAACAAAACATTCTGAAATACTTAGTGATTCAGTCTGAATGACTCGAAGAGTACACTTACGGACTAACTCCTTTGCAGTGGCTTCTCAGCAGTTTAACAGTAACAGGCTACTTTAAAACACAGAGAACAAAAAGACTGCTGTGAAGTGAAATATTTACCTGCTGCAATCCATTGAAACCAAATCAACGTCCAATGAATGCTGTTGTTAGAAGATGAAGATGGTCTTAGGGTTATCTGCATGTGCAACTTGTGATCAACTGCAGTTAAAGACACACACACACACTCAGACACACACACACACACACACAGCAAACATGAAATATCTATTAAATCAAATTACAGCCTTCATATTTATTAAAAAGTATGAAGTAGCTTAAATGCAATAAGCTACTTTTTCCATGTAGCTTGTAGTACTATCTTTCAGCATATGTGTAGTTAATGTTTTTTGAGGATGTTAGCAGCATCTTTTGAACACCTTGCCAAATGAATGTAACATCTCAAAACATGGTCTTGTGAAATGCTATCATCCTTTTTAATTAAAAGTATGTTTATCTGTGACTTTAAACACAAAAATACAACTAACAGAAATATATTTATTACCTTGGAGCTAACCTTTTTTTTTAAGGTTAACAAATAGCCTGCAAGTTTACCAAATTGTCTGCCCTTTTCCAAGGACCACTTCTCTATTACAAGGCTAAAAGCAAATGTCTGGAATAATTGTGATGAGTGACTGTAAGAAAAGAAACTCATAATTGATGGTTGTAATCAGAAGCCTGGTTCTTCACTTCTCACGCTGCATTGCAGTATCAATGTTAGTGCCTAATGCTCAAGTACGAATGGCATCAGTGCCTAATTGTCAACCTACCAATAACTGCACACTCGACGGGTATAATTGGCCAACAGGTTTCTCCCTGCAGATGGTGGGATGGTGTGTTTGTGTTAAACAGCTGTCCAATCCGACAGAAATG
Organism: Sinocyclocheilus anshuiensis; assembly: GCF_001515605.1. Taxonomy (NCBI): domain Eukaryota; kingdom Metazoa; phylum Chordata; class Actinopteri; order Cypriniformes; family Cyprinidae; genus Sinocyclocheilus; species Sinocyclocheilus anshuiensis. The sequence goes on along the minus strand of NW_015552582.1, from coordinate 1,259,502 downwards.
TTCCCTCCGCAGCTGGTGAGGAGTGATGAGTTTGCAGGGTGGTGCAATACAGTGATTTTACAACGCATAAAATAGACTTTTTTCACACCATTATTGCAGAGACTCTAGCATGGAAATGATTTGGCGTTACAAATACTGTTGTACAGGTCAATGGGTATGTTTTTTGTTGGT
>NW_015552582.1:1232248-1258972 GCF_001515605.1 Sinocyclocheilus anshuiensis | reverse complement strand
CACATACACACACACTCACACTCACACTCACACACACACACACACACACACACTGACACACACACACACTCACACACACACACACACACACACACACAGCAAACATGAAATATCTATTAAATCAAATTACAGCCTTCATATTTATTAAAAAGTATGAAGTAGCTTAAATGCAATAAGCTACTTTTTCCATGTAGCTTGTAGTACTATCTTTCAGCATATGTGTAGTTAATGTTTTTTGAGGATGTTAGCAGCATCTTTTGAACACCTTGCCAAATGAATGTAACATCTCAAAACATGGTCTTGTGAAATGCTATCATCCTTTTTAATTAAAAGTATGTTTATCTGTGACTTTAAACACAAAAATACAACTAACAGAAATATATTTATTACCTTGGAGCTAACCTTTTTTTTTAAGGTTAACAAATAGCCTGCAAGTTTACCAAATTGTCTGCCCTTTTCCAAGGACCACTTCTCTATTACAAGGCTAAAAGCAAATGTCTGGAATAATTGTGATGAGTGACTGTAAGAAAAGAAACTCATAATTGATGGTTGTAATCAGAAGCCTGGTTCTTCACTTCTCACGCTGCATTGCAGTATCAATGTTAGTGCCTAATGCTCAAGTACGAATGGCATCAGTGCCTAATTGTCAACCTACCAATAACTGCACACTCGACGGGTATAATTGGCCAACAGGTTTCTCCCTGCAGATGGTGGGATGGTGTGTTTGTGTTAAACAGCTGTCCAATCCGACAGAAATGTTCCCTCCGCAGCTGGTGAGGAGTGATGAGTTTGCAGGGTGGTGCAATACAGTGATTTTACAACGCATAAAATAGACTTTTTTCACACCATTATTGCAGAGACTCTAGCATGGAAATGATTTGGCGTTACAAATACTGTTGTACAGGTCAATGGGTATGTTTTTTGTTGGTGCTGTATTTTTATTTACTTGAGTGATATAATGGAGATGAAAGTGTGAAAATCTGCAGTAAATGTCATTTGTCACTGCCATCATCTTTTGAATTTTTATGGCCAGAATATACTTCACAACAGTATGCAAATACAAATGTAAGCGTTAGGCAAATGGCCTGGGATGCATTTCCCATACAACAATGTTACTTGCTGTTTAACTAAACAGTTAACGGCAGCCATTGACTTCCATAGTATTTTTCCATACAAAGGAAGTCAGTGGCTACAATCAACTGTTTGGTTACCAAGATTCTTCAAAATATCTTCTTTTGTGTTCAACAGAAGAAAGAAACTCATACAGGTTTGGAACAAGTGGAGTGTGAGTAAATGATGACAGAATTTTCATTTTTGGGTTAACTTCACGATGGAGTACTAATTAATTGGTTTGAGATTTAATTAATATCAGATTATTGCTGTAAATAATGAACATGACATCTGGGGACTACTTCACAGGTTCCCTCTTACGTCATACTCGGGGTACTAGAGCACATTCTCATTCTTCAAATACTCACTTTCATTCTCTTGATAAACTAAAAGACAATAGAATGAAGTCTGCATACAGTCTATATGGAATGAAACATATACTGCACGTTTGTCACGGTTTCTGTTAGTTTGGACTCTTTCTGTGTCATCACCCTTTGCCTTTGTTCATTTGTTGTCATGGCTATTCATTTGGTTTAGTCATTATGTTCAGGTGTGTGTGTCTCATTATCATGTGTATTTAAGTCCAGTTCTGTGTCAGTTCAGTTGTTTGGTGTCATCAGTGTTTATGTAGCGTTGGATTGTTGGAATTTACATTTTGTATCATCTTCTTTGTTGTGTGTTTGTATTTACCACACAAGTGTTGTGACAGTACACCAGACCCAAAAGTAATAATAGTGTTGGCGTGTCTTTTGACTTTGTTTTCTCTCGTTTGATCACTGTTATTTTTCCCCTCATTTTTCATGGACCATTTTGCCACCGTTCACCTGTTGTGTCTTGAGCAGGGGAACCGCTCCCTCAAGGAACATGTGGAAGAATTCCTCGGTCTCGCCCATCAGACCACCTTCCCAGACGACTGCCTGTGCTCGTTTCTGCATGCCGATCTGAATACTGTCACACGAGAGCAGTTGTCCGGAGAGGGTGCTCGAGGAAGCTTTGCCGCTATGTGGAGTGGGTGCTGAGCTCTTGTGGATCTGCCTTCACTGTTGGCCTCGTGGGTGACGACGCCAGCCCCACTCCCAACCCAGTGCCTAGCCAGTCACCACCCCGCTGCAAGGAGCGACAGCCTGATGGAGAGAATGCCTCAGACACGACGTCAGAGCCATCACCAGGAGGAGTGCCCGAGTCTTGATGCCAACAGCGAGCCAGAGAGGACCCCGTCTGAACAGGTGTGCGTGCCGACTGCCTCATCCAGTACCAACGGAGTACTCGTGGAATTTGAGGGTATGGATGTGAGGCCCGCCCCCACCCTCCCGCCACTGAAAGTGTGTGTTTGCTGGACATAGACACTATTTTTCAGTTTGGAGAGTTTGAGAATTTGCTTCCCCTGAACCCGCCTGATTCTGTTCATCTGTCTGACTCGCTGGTCCTGCCCAGCCTCCCTCTCCAAACTGCCTTAAGAGACTTATTTTTGTTTGGATTTTGTGCATTTGTTCAGTCTCCTCAGCCCTCAGCCACTCCTGCTGCCCAATCATCTCCGTCCCCCATCATGATGGGGCTCCATCTCAGGCCTGCCGGGAGTCTTCATCCTGGACCTGAGGAGCCTGTGGCTCTGCCTCCGGCCTGTCAGGGAGTCTCTGTCAGCAGTCACCAGTCACGACGCTCACCTGATCACAATCACTCATGTTCTGGTTCCCCTCACCTGCTGCAGCTCATCAATCTCTCCTTCAAGCACACTCCACTCAGACACTCATTGTCCGATCTACCGTTCACCTCAGACTTTCCTGTGCTCCACCGATCCAGTGCCTCCACGCTCATCCTGCAGGGACTCAAACCCCTTACTCCGCCAGCTAAGCCATTTGGACTTTCACTCTCTGTGTTTACTCATCTCTCGTCTGTGACAGAAGATCGGATCCAAGAAGTAAGCGGCGCCCCCTCTCCCCGTTTTATTTCCATTTTTGAAAGTCTTTATTTTTTTCCATTTGTTTCTCCCGGCGGCATGGAATCCGCCGCATGCTTCGCCGTGGCACTGTCAAGCCCGCCGGCTGTTACGAAGTCAAGTTCGCCGGCCGCCGTTGACCCATGCCCGCCGGCCACCCAGTTTACCCAGAATCAGAAGAGGAGGAAGAGGAGAAACGATTGGCTCAGGGCCCTCTTCCTCGCACGAGAGCGCGCCCGAGTGTACGCTCCAGTGTCGGCTCCAGCCCCAGAGCTCACTCCAGTGTCGGCTCCAGCCCCTGAGTTCGCTCCAGTGCCTGCTTCTCGAAAGCACTTTGCTGTGCCTGCTCCTTCAGAGCGCCCTCCAGTGCCAGCACCTCGTAAGCGCTTCCCTGATCCCCAGTTCAGCCCAGGAAGGGCTCCGGATCCCCAGTTAAGCCCAGGGAGGGCTCCTGATTCCTCGTTCAGTCCAGGACGGGCTCCTGATCCAAGCCCAGGGAGGGCTCCTGATCCCCAGTTAAGCCCAGGGAGGGCTCCGGATCCCCAGTTAAGCCCAGGGAGGGCTCCTGATTCCTCGTTCAGTCCAGGACGGGCTCCTGATCCCCAGTTCAGCCCAGGGAGGGCTCCGGATCTCCAGTTAAGCCCAGGGAGGGCTCCTGATCCCCAGTTCAGCCGAGGAAGGGCTCCGGATCTCCAGTTAAGCCCAGGAGGGGCTCCTGATTCCCAGTTCAGCCCAAAGTGGGCTCCTGTTCCCGAGTTTAGCCCACGGAGGGCTCCTGTTCCCGAGTATAGCCCACTGAGGGCTCCTGATCCCGAGTATAGCCCACGTAGAGCTCCAGTTCCCGAATAAAGCCCACGGAGGGCTCCAGTTCCCGAATATAGCCCAGTGAGGGCTCCTGCCCCCGAGTTTAGCCCAGAGAGGGTTCCAGTCCCCGAGTTTAGCCCAGTGAGGGCTCCTGTGAATTGTTATGGCGCGGGACGCACCTTCCGGGAGGAGGAGGTAATGTCAGGGAGTCTCTGTCAGCAGTCACCAGTCACGACGCTTACCTGATCACAATCACCCATGTTCTGATTCCCCTCACCTGCTGCAGCTCATCAAGCTCTCCTTCATAAGCACACTCCACTCAGACACTCATTGTCCGATCTACAGTTCACCTCAGACTTTCCCGTGCTCCACCGCTCCAGTTCTCCACCGATCCACTGCCTCCACGCTCATCCTGCAAGGACTCAAACCCCCTACTCCGCCAGCTAAGCCATTTGGACTTTCACTCTCTGTGTTTACTCATCTCTCGTCTGCTCCTGGTTCTCCCTGCCTTACAGTCAACAAACTCCTCTGTTTGATCACTACCTCTGTGTCCCTAGCCTGTGTCGTGACACGGCCTCGGATGGCTCTGCTCCACCTCGTCCTTCCGTCCAGACTCCTGCGCCCGCTCTCCTCCCACCCTTGATTTCGGCAAGTTTGGACTAAAGTCGTGATGTAATGGAAGTAGCTAAGGATCTCAGCTGTAATGTACATATCGGATTCAAATACGTCACTAGAGAGAAGTCTGACATTTCACAGGAAGATCAAGTTATAACATTTATATTAAATAGTAAAAAATCTTTCAAAATAACATGCATTTAGAACATAGATGAATAGAGAATTTGAATTTCATGCTCACTTAAATGGGTGTGAATTTTGAGTGTTATGGCTGGAGAAAACGAAAGACGTTTGGATCTGCAAATAATATAGTAATGAGTAAATAATGACCGAACTTTTAGTTTAACTTAAAGTTTACCATTAGGTAACCAATTCCTTTGAAATGAGTTGAATAAAAGTTATAAGAATAGATAAAACTGCTAGAGTGCTGTTACCTTATGAGAATGCATTAATTCCAGTTATTTGGCTGCGTTGTAGTAGCCACTCCATGAAAACAACAAAGCAACCATTTCAGCAGTTATTTCCCAGCATGTTTTACTCGCAGACACAAACTGTCTCTCTCCCCAAATATTCATTATGTTTTTAGAGTGTATTTATACGTGTTTAATTATTTACTCACACTGAGTCCTGAGCCACTGTGAGGAAGTTAACTCCCCTCCGCTCAGGACCAGGAGCCATCCAAGAGAGAGCCAATCAGCTTTACTAACTGTTTTGTGACCAGTCCTAAGCTTTCATCCGTAGTTATTCCGCTTGATTTACAGACAGGAAACAAATCCTAAATCAGTTCCAAGTGCCTGCCAATGCCTTTTATCTGCTAAGCCGTGGTGGTATTGTCATGGACTGAGTTTTACAGCCCAGTCTACGGCTTGGCCCTTTCATTTTTATAGAGCACATTAAAACTCCATCCATATATCAGGCCAGGCCTCTACTGAAACTGGTCCCTAGAGAACCGGCGAACGGGGCTGATAATGAGATAATTCTCTACTAATGACCTCTACTTTATTTGAAGGTGAAGACTTGAATGACATTCTGAGAAAAGCCACTGTGCCTCTTTCTCATTCTTGCAGTCTCAGTATTTAGCAATGCTGGCTGCTGGGGGCAAAGGCTGCCCTTCACTCTGAGGCGTCTCTTCTTCTGACTTCTCTCACGGAAACTGCCGGTGCCGCACTGAATTAATCAGGCCGTTCCAGAGGAGCAGATCTTCAGTGCTCGAGTTTAAGACAGAGCCACGAGTCCAGGTGTGACTCTCACTATTAGAACATGAATAAAGTGACTATTCTAGGCACAGTGTAAATTGAAGCACTCAAGCTTAATAAAGAATTTATGCAAACACCTTAGTGCCATTAATCTAGGATCTGTTGCCCTAGCGCCTGTTGCATATGGAATGAGGAGGTGTTCTCAAGTGGCCTTTTACAGGCCCAAGTGATGCATTAAAGTTATAGAAATGGAAGCTGTTTAAGGTCTATTAACAGTGCTTGCATGCATTTGCATGTTTTGTTTCTGGTGTTGGGCAATTGATTTGGCATGTGCATTAAACAATGAAGTTTCAAAATAGTAGCTCAGTATACACAAGGGCTGTCAATTGATTAAATATTTGAATATAGGCCTATCCACTATAGGTTTTTTTTGTTTTGGAAAGAAGTCTATTATGTTCACTAAGGCTGCTTTTATTTATTTATTTAAAATATATAGTTAAAATCCGTAACATTGTGTAACATTATTACAATTTAATATAACTGTTTTCTATTTGAATATTTTAAATATTTTAAAATATTATATTTTAAAATATAATTTATTCCTGTGATGAAAAACTGAATTTTAAGCAGCCATTACTCCAGTCTTCAGTGTCACATGATGCTTCAGAAATCATTCTAATATGATTTTGCGTGTGTGTGTGTGCTGATGTTTTTTGAAAAGTTATGCTGCTTAATATTTTTGTGTTTCATTTCTTTTCAGGATTCTTTGGTGAATAGAAAGTTTAAATGAGCAGCATTTATTTGAATTAGCAATGTTTTGTAAAATTATAAATGTTTTACTGTCACTTTTGACCAAATTAATGCATTCTTATTCCTTACTGAATAAAATTATAAAATAAAATAAAATTTCAAACAGACCCCAAACTGTATTTATAATGTAATATATCTATATATAATCTGATTTTTTCCACAGACTTGTTGTAAAACCCCTGTATTAATATTGTATTATTATACATACTGTATCCTGAATGAAAAAGTTAATTTAAATGGAGACCTGGTTAAATGAAACTACAAGCATCTAGACTTTCATTCAGTTGCATATGATCATCAAACATTGTTTTCTGTTATAGGAGTACATCATGTACATGTGTCAAATTTCCAAATGGCTCTCTTGGAGAATCTTGCTCAATAACACAACTGACTCCCCACGTTGAGTAAGCAGGAGGTAAAGCCACTATAGCCAAAGCGGTTCATACAGCTCCAGCGGGTTTTTATAACCAACAACAATCATTTTTAGCCCTGCATGAACTGACATTCCTCGTAGAGTAACAGCACTTATATTATAGACAGAAAGGCGGGAAGAGGGCATAGAAGGAAGCCAGCTTCTGAGTTTCTACTATTTCAGAGGCTGTCACTAAACTAGCCGATGTCGTGCTTATCCCTTGTTCCCATCCTCTTGTTCCTCAATTCCCTCATTCCCGCCCTCACACAAGCCACTGCTGAAAAACATTCCATTCGCAACTCATTATTTGTTCAGCCTGACAAGGATTGTCACTTTGGCTCCCCTGAGTCAAAAGTAAAATACCAGCTTTTTTTTTTTTCTTTTTATCCCCACTTCATATTCTCCAGCTTTGTCCTAAGACATCTTCATTACTCACAGGTGAGTCTGGGGAAGTGCATGTGTGTGTATGTGAGGTAATACACACTATTGACAGTCCACAAATACTTTAACGTTCAACATCAACACAAAAAGTTTCATACTTAGAAATAATAAGTATACAACTGTTCTGTTCCAAAACCTAGTAAAAGACTTAAAGATAGTTCACTTAATTTACTGAAGTAATTCCAAACTTAAGATTTTCTTTCTTCTGTGGAATACAAAAAAAAGTATTTTGAAGAGATTTTTAAATTGCTTGGTAACACTTTACAATAAGGTTCATTATTTAACATTAGTTAACTACTTTAGTTAACATGAACTAAGCATGACCAATACTTCTACAGCATTAGCTTATCTAATTTGATGCTCATTTCAACATTTACTAATGCATTATTAAAATCAAAAGTTGTGCTTGTTAACATTAGTTAATGCACTGTGAATTAACATGAACTAACAATGAATGACTGTATTTTCATTGACTAACATTAACAAAGATTAATAACTACTGTAAGAAATGTATTGTTCATTGTATGTTCATGAAAGTTAATACATGGACTAACATTAACTAATTGAACCTTATTGTAATGTGTTACCAATGGCTTTTTACTCCATATAGCTCTGTGAAGAGAGTCCAACGTTATAGGGAGATGGATTGTACATTAAATATATAAAAAACTGGTGATGTACTGAAATTTCGGCAACCAAATATATTCAGTTGAAAACTAATTTTTGGAGTGCCAAAATTATTGACTGAAACAGTCTAATTAGTGCTTTTCTGATGGCATGTTTTTATTCTGTCAGCGTCTATTTCGTGCTACCACAGGTAAACATGTCAGACGTGTGGATGTTAGGACTGGTTGTTAATATTAATTTATCATTTTTAATTAATCTTTCATTCTGATGAAGATCTTTTAATTTATGCTGTTTTCTGTTGGTATGTGAACAAAAACTGAGTAAACATTATTTGTAGCGGCTCACATCCAATAATGGCAATACGCTTCGTGCTTTGTAACTTTTGATAAGAAAGTCTCAGCTTTCAAATTTTGCCAATTTTATAACAAAATTCAAACAAATAAATGTTGTTTTGACGCTTTTAAAGTGGCGTGACAGCTAGATCGCTGTAGCTGCCTTAGTTTTAAAAAATGGTTATATAATGCAGTGTTGATTAAATAAATCAGATATTAAATAAATTTGATTACTTACTGGATTATTAAATCAAATCTATTTTCTTTCGGTTGAAAAAATAAATTTCAGTTTCAGCAAAAAAATTATTTCAGTGCATCAGTAAAATGAATATGCACAAATGTTAGATTTAGTAGGGTCTGTGTTAACTTGAGATCTGTAAAAATATTTTCTGGCACCTTGTGTGGATCAAATATAAATGTTTTTTTTGTTTGTTTTTCTTGGTATCCCTGTGTTTTTGCATTCTCCACCATTACTTTGCCCTGCTGATGGTCAATAATATGCTGGATGAGCAGGAAAATCACATGGCTGTGGTGTAGTCACAAACTATCAGTCTTGCTACATAGGTAGAGTGTTCCAAACAGGTCATTTATGAAGTTCCATGATGGTTATGATGCTTATAGCGAGGCAGCTCATTAGGTTGTGAAGCAGAGCTAACGCTAGCTAAGATACACAGCTGCTTGACAGCAAGGCAACACATTTATCAAATGTTGCAGTGCATGTCATTTCATTTCATTTAGTGATGTTATTAATCTTTGGAGCATGACAAACAGTTTAATCTATCACGTAGCGTATATTTATAGATGCCTTGGATGGTGGCACCCAGATGATATAATGATTCGCTAGGTCATAATGTTCACTCAATACCCATCTTAATATGACAGATAAACTTTCCATGACATCTAGTGGAAATCGATTACTTAGAATAATGCTAAAACAACTGAGTCTGCCGTTTTTGTTTATCTGGCAGAACTGATGCGCTCAGAGGTATGCCGCACGGTATTGTGGGATACACACATTCCATGGGAAAGTGGCGGTTCCCAAGACAGAGCTGAAATTTTAATTAGCATTGGTTTCAGTTTGGGTCGCTAACACAGACATCTATATGTGTGTTCAATATTTAATTAAATGGCTCTTGCTTTACAGCATCCTGCAACCCAACACCCAATTCCCCCACAATACCTTTACAGCCAAAAGGCTTCTTCATTAATCAACCCAAATTAACGAGAGAGCCGCAATCAAACTCACTCTAAACAATGCTCTAAAAGAGATTTTATTAACCGCAAAGATTATTCAAATCACATTTGCATTTCTGAGTGGACGCTGGACCATTTGTATCACTGCAAACTACTACTTGTACTTCACAATACACTCTCTCTTTATGTGGTCCTTACTTACATATATAAATCATTCACTAACCAAAAGGCCAAACAGATATAAAATGGAAAAAATTTTCTAGACCAGCCAGCCTTGTCACACTTGCCTGCAGAAATTAAGTTTTCTGCCCTTCATCATCAATGTTATATTTGCAAATCAGTGTTATTTTAGTATTGTTTATGATATTATATAATAGTACTACTATTGTAGCATTTATTAATATTTTGAATTTAATTATGTGAATTTGAATTTATTTCAACATTTTACGTTGTCATTGTAATTTAAGTCCATTTTTATTCTTTTTTTTTAAATAATTTTTATTTAACTTTTAGTTTTAGTAATTTTTGTACTTCATAAACTTATTTTATTTCAGTTAGTTGCAAAGGCAGTAATATCTCATTTTTGTTTGAGTTTTTCCATCTAATATTTATATTTTAATTTGAATTCAGCTGTATTTTAATTAATGAAAACATTTTTCTAAGTTTTAGTCTTAGTTTAGTATAATAACAACACTGTTACAAATCACCCTAACCCTAAGTTAAATTTTGATATGTGACTGTCATTTTTTTTTTGTATTTAGCTTTAATGTTTTTTTATTTCAGTTTTATTTTCATAATTTTAGTATTTAAAACTATTTTATTTTAGTTATTTGCCAAGACAATACTTTCTAATTTTTAAGTTTTTAAATTAATGTTTTCCCTTCTAAGATATCCAATTAAAAAAAAAAAAATTCAACTTCATTTCAATTAATGAAAACTATTTTTTTTATTTTTGTTTTAAATTTTGTCGTGTACAATAACAACACTGTTACAAATGACTTTACAGATTAAGAAATATTTGGGAAATAGGGTAAAAAGAATAAAGTTTTAAAGAGATAATAAAACATTTAATCTTTTCTTTCACAAATATTTTTATTAATGGGTCTAGCTATACAGGTGCATCTCAATAAATTAGAATGTGAGAGACCATTTTGAAGGCTCAGGAAACCTTTGCAGGTGTTTTGAGTTGATTAGCAGATTGGCATGTCACCATATTCTAATTTGTTGAGATAGTGAATTGGTGGGTTTTTGTTAAATGTGAGCCAAAATCATCACAATTAAAAGAACCAAAGACTTAAACTACTTCAGTCTGTGTGCATTGAATTTATTTAATACACGAGTTTCACAATTTGAGTTGAATTACTGAAATAAATGAACTTTTCCACGACATTCTAATTTATTGAGATGCACCTGTAGATATTTAATAATTCCACATACATATTTAAGATTTTCTTGTGTTTAACTAAAAGATACCCTCACTCAGTAAGAAAGAGAGGTTTCTGGAAACATGTCTTGCAGTCAAGATTAGTGGATTAAAATCCCACCAAGAATTGTATGATTCCTGCAGCCATTTGATAAGGACTGCACACATAAACAGAGTATGGATAATGACTTCTGCTCAGATTGACAAGGACATCCAAGGAGAGCCATAAGTGTACATGTCACACTTATGAGTGTTCTTCAAAGTCTGTGTAGGAGAGCATGACCTGGATCCGGATCTTCTTTTGTGTTCTGCATAAAAAAATTACAGCATGCAAGGCATAAAAATGACAGAATATTTATTTTTTAATGACTACAGTATTCCTTTAACTGATCACAATCCCATTACCTATCAGTACAAACCACAAATAACACCCACTATTTCTCTAAATGGACTACTTTCAGTTTTTCATGTCACAGGAAGTTGGGCTGCTTTTATTGCAATGGATTTGGAAACACAATCTCTCTCTCCTCTGGAGCAGACCGTGTTTCTGGTAAATTAACCCATCAGAAGTAGAGGTGCTTGAATTTCAACACGTTCAACTGCATCACCACACTTTCTGTCTGACAGGCCTGAAACACGAAGGTGACCGGAGGCCGAACCAGGAAGAAGCAAAAAAGGAGAGGAGAGATTTGGGGGAAGGGATGCTCATGTAATAATGTTAGCTTCTTAGATTTTCATCTAATAATATGAAAATTAATACACTCAGTTGGCCTTGACATGAGGTGTAGACTGAGATATGGATCTCCCAAACCATTCATATTAATTCCCACAATGACTGTAGGCTATTATATTAAAAAGAGGAAGGTGTGATTATCACTTAGCGATCAAGCTGTAATGTCAAATTTTTATATAATGAAATGTAAAATACTGGTCATCCAAACAAGAAAAGGACAGTAAACTGTCATTATCAAAAACAAGCAGTTGAACTATGTTTCAGTATTAAATTGATACATTAAATTTATCAAAAGTGACATATCAGCATATTAGAAAGATTTATTTAAACAGTAATGATTTTGGAAAATTCAGCTTTGCCATCACAGGAATGAATTACATTTGAACATATTAGAAAAGAAAACAGTTATTTTAAAGGGGTCACATGATGCGATTTCAAGTTTTCCTTTCCGAGTTTTGAGCAGTGTAGAGTAGCGCTTGTTGTTTGTCATGTCTCCGATCACAAATGCAGACATGGTTTTATGTTTACGCAGCGCGATACGCAACGCAACTCGTAAAAAGACAGTATAAGTCATTATAATCCGTAATTATAAATACTTCATTTATAATGAGTTTTAATGTATTTGTCTCGTCGCGCCAGGACACGGCATCACAGTATAGTAAGGGGCGTAACATTTCCGTCACAAGCTTGAGGTATTCGGCCAATCACAACGCACTGGATAGCTGGCCAATCAGAGCACACCTTGCTTTTCAGAACGATGAGCTTTGTAAAAATCGACACGTTTCAGAAAGGCGAGGCATAGAGGAGAAACAATAATGTACAGTATGTGGAAAATACAGTAATGTGTTTTTTGAACCTTAGACAGCATAAACATTTCATTACACCAAATACACAACATAATGTTCTTTTTAGCAACATCATATGACCCCTTTAAACTGAAATAATATTTCACAATATTACTGATTTTACTGTATTTTTGATTAAATAAATGCAGCCTTAGTGAACATAAGAGACTTTTTTTCAAAATCATTAAAAATCTTACAACCCAAACTTTTGAATGGTATAGTGTCTATCTATCTATCTATCTATCTGGTCTGTAAATAGAGACTCTGCTGTCCTGCATCTCTCTTTGCTTTAAATAATATCGCTGGGCTTGAATAGGCTTGGTTCAGTGCCTGATGGGGACCGAGCTGAGAGGGGCTGTCGTCCCATTCTCAATTACGAAGAATTCATCTCAGCAAGATGGAGGAAGCACACCCGAGCTCACTATGTCTCCCACCAGTCGCCCGCTATTCAAAGACACAACATCTGCTCTCGCTAACAGAAACGTATACGCATCAGCCCTTCTCCCTGCTTGTGTACTTTCATTTCAGGAAAATAAGACACTTTGCTGTCTTCCTGCTCTGTCAAAACACTACATAATTACTCTGAATAAGGCTCTGCAAAGCGGAAAAAGGAGAAGATGTTTGTTGCTATCTTTAAAGCCACAGCTGCACTCGTTCATGTTTTGTAAGTGTACGAAGATGCTTGCGGAACGGGTGGAAGCAAGAAAGCGTAATCTTAGTCTTGATTGGTTTTAACAGCTCTCTCTTCATCACTGAAGTGTGTGGAAAGTGGAGGTGTCTATTTTTGACTCTTGTGTAATGGAGGACTTCGATGCACATACTTTTAATCAGCTTCCTCTGTGCAAATGATGCCAGGGAGGGAGTCTATTTTCCCTGGCTTTGAGGAACATAAAGACCTCGGGGAATAGTTTGGTTATAAGATACACAAGTGAAAACAGGAAATTACACCAAAAACAAACAGTTTATGCTTTTGCTATGCTGTATATCTGTTTGAACGTTAGCATGAAAGCTGGATTGTAATTGTAGATTAAATGGCTTTTTTTTGTTTTGTTATGCGTATACAAGAAATGCAGTGGCAAGTATTTTATTAAATATTATATATTTCAATCATGACAACTCTCGGAAGATATTAGCATGGTGATGGATATGACAATGTTAATGTATTTGGTCTTGGCGGAATAGATCTGCTACGCTGCTGCTGAATTGCTGCTGCTGTTGCAGTAAGCTCATTGGCTGCATATGCAGCATGAACCAATCAGCTTGTGCCAAGTCATTTAACTCTCTGAATATCATTGGTTACGTTAACAACCAGTCGCCTGCGCCATCTAGAGTTTCATGACTGAACTATATATATAATATATAATCAGCAAAGATGCATTAAATTAATCAAAAGTGACAGTAAAGGCATTTATAATGTTGCAAAGGATTTCTATTTCAAATAAATGCTGTTTTGTTGTTGTTATTGTTGTTTTACTTTCTATTCATCAAAGAATCCTGGAAAAAAATGAGAATGAGAAAACTTTTGTTGTTTTTTTGAAGGATCTTGTACTGTATTTCTGATTAAATAAGTGCAGTCAACAAATAAATTGTACTAAACTACTGTATGTATATCTAGTGTATATATATATATATATATATATATATATATATATATATATATAGATAGATAGATATGCTGCTAGAAATAGCTGTTGAATCACTGGAAAAAGTTTTTGGAGTCTATAAATGGGTTTCCTTTAATCGACCTCAGAGGATATGATTTCCTTTTCATCAGAGGAAAAATGGCTACAGGTTTCCAGGAGAAATTATCTGATTTAGTCCCAAAAATGTTTCAATTAGAAAGTGCAAGGGACCCTGCACTCCTTTTGTATCACATTTCACACAGAGGAAGCAGCTAGGCTCTGTTTCCTGTCCTCTAATCTCAAGTATCTCTTTACTGCCAGCCGCATGATAGATGTTGGCTGGATTGGTGCAGTCTGTGGCTTTGAGAATTACCCAGGCCTGGCCCATGGTTCCCACCCCCAACCCACAAAAAAGTAGAGCAATCATGTCGCAAGAGCCCTTGCCATTTTTCACGGAGATAGTGTTTTGATTGCCTGGGAAGAAAATAATACCATTTACTTCTTTAAATTGCCAGGCTGGATTCCCATTGGCTGAGAAGGAAGTCCCAGTATAAACACAACTCTCTCCTTGGCCTTTCACTTCCTCTCCTCCTCATCCAGGTGAAGCTCTATTTAGTTAAAAAGCGCTTGAAAGCTGAGCTTTCCGGACCTGAAAAACAGTCTTTAGAGCTAAAGGACTCCTGGATAGATGGGTACAGTGGAGTACTCAAACAGCAGGTGTTTACAGACGTGTGTTGTGAAATGAGACTCTCTCACCACGATGAACTGAACAATGTCAGAGGAGGTTTAAAGGTTAACCTTAAACGTGACTTAATTGACTGTGCTTTCAGAACGCAACTTCACATAACATGGCGACACTGATAGAAGCATATAGGTTTTAAATTCCATCCTTCTTTTGCATGCATTGGCACTGGATTATAAAAGGTTTATTTAATTAGTCAATAATTAAAGGTTTGATCTCATACAAGTGTACAGAAGTTGCTTAGAAATAAGTTTAAACTCAACAGATGGACACAGAAACCACAATGAACAAAGAGCCTTTAAAAAGTTATACTTTGAGAGTCGTCCAAAAACGAAAATTCTGTCGTCATATTCTTCTGTATTCTGTCATACAAGTCATACAGGTTTGGAGTGGCATAAGGATGAGTAAATAATGACAATTTTTTTATGAACTCTGTATTTAAAAATATATATATTTTAATTTTCATTTGGGTATTCTATGTTGCCAGGTTTATTTAGTCACATTAAATAATATTTTTGACTTCAGATGTAACACATTTTTAGGTTTCCTGACCATTTTTACACTGTATTCGCTTCAAGTGTAATCACTGAGATTTCCTCTAGCAGTTCTGTGTTTCGTCACTTCTGGTTCAGGGTCAAAGGTTAGGTGGTCTTGTCAGAATAAATGACACTGCGAAACATTGGGGTCAAATAGCTATAAACAAACATCTCTCTTAACAGTTCTTACAAGGCATCTATGTCGTTTCTATGATAAAAGTGTGAAGTATTCCAAGTTAATTTTTGAGTTATTTAATAAAATATATCAGCCATTTATCCAGTGTCATACTGCCATTGAATGCAAGCCTTGCATAGTTTAAGGTGCACTCAATTTTTTCTCTTCATTACAAGGTCTTACACATACAAAATGAATATTACTTTCAACAAATATGTTCAAAATTATTTTCACCCAGTTGAGATGAAGACTCCAGTCATATCAGTAGCCTAATAAGAGTTGATTTATTTTACATGGAGCAGGTTGCCTCATGAGAGCACCATGTTGAGATCACACTATTCGCTCTCGGTAAATTTCACATAAGAAATAAATAATTGCTGAATGTGGATAGCTCATTTCTATGATGGCATCTGAGTTTTAGTGTGATGCTGCCTGCACACCAATAGATGTAAGTACAAAACAATTGCCATCTAATATAAACAAAAAAGGGCTTTGAAAATGTTTAAACTGAACAATTATCCCCCAAAACCAATTTAAAGCAAAACCACCCTGCAGCCAATTTCATTGGTCAACTCATTCATGCAATCACCTGCCAAGAAAAGTTCATGGATTCATTTTAGAGTTCAGAAAAAAAATGTGTATTTCTGATCGCAACAAACAATACTGCTATGTATCAGGATATCAGGTTTAGGTTACAGGTTAGTATTTGTTTCAGCATTGTGTGAACAATTTGCACTGTGATTGACCAATTAATTAATTATAACTGGCTGGGGACAGGGTTTAAGCAATACTGGCTTTGGGGAGAAAATACAGATTTAAACCCAATAGGAGGATGATGTGCACGAATGACGCTGCAGAAAGCTGCAGTTATTACCTAATGTCTGGTTATTTTAAACTAATGTAATTGTTCAAAACAAACGTGCACATTTACATTTACATTTAGTCATTTAGCAGTTGCTTTTATCCAAAGCGACTTACAAATGAGGACAATAAAAGCAGTCAAAACTAACAAAAGAGCAACAATATGTAAGTGCAAATGACAAGTCTCGGTTAGCCTAACGCACTACGATTTTCCAATAGGGTTGACAGGAGAATCTGGTGGTTCACCGTATCAAAAGCAGCTGACAGATCCAGCAAAATAAGTATAGAAGATTTGGATTTTTTTAGATTTTAGATTTTGCACCTCTTTAAACTCAATATTTAAGGAATAGTCAACCCCAAAATGAAAATTCTCTCATCATTTACTCAGCCTCATGCCATTTAAAAACTGTATGACCTCCTTTCTTCTACAGAACCTAAAAGAAGATGTTTTGAACAATGTTTCAACTGTTTTTGTCTGTGCAATTTAATTCAAAATCCAAAACGACACTGGCCCCAACTGATTTCATTGTATGGACAGAAAAAAATATATTTTTGAAAATATTTGAAAATGTGCATCATGAAGCCAAATAATAAAAAATTATTTGATTTAATTAATATTTTATATCAGGGAACACACATTTTACATTCGGCTCTGCTTGTTTTTCTATGCTTTTATCTGCATTCTGGCACCTGCTTTTCCCAATTTATAGCTCCTATCATTTTACAATGCCTGCAAACCAAATGAAAACATTATGATTCAATCACAGTTGTTCTTTTCCACAACATATTACGTTATTGGTAATAAAATCGGTGCCACTCTGGTCAGTCACAGTTATAAGCCCATGAGCGTGATCATATTTCATGCTGTAATTAGAATGTTCTGTGTCAAAGGGTTACAGCAATTACCATCCAATCAGCCACTTTAATAATCAATATCAATAAAGTTTGGAACAACCATCCCACTCCCACCCCTCTGGTAAAGCCCCTCTTCCACTTAACATTCCACCCATGGAAATCAACTGGCAATTAATTCCTAATAAGTGTTAGAAAATGCCTAATTGCTTCTCGTGCCCATTCTAGTCAGCTGTAGCGAGGAAATGAGCTTGGTGCTAATGATGCATTGCCTCTTAACAACATGGCACAGTCACTGACTTTAGCCACCGTCTTTTAATTAAATAACGTGTGTAGTGCAACATCTTCTGCCACCACTGGCTTCTCTGCTCCCCACGGGTTTGGGGCCCCTGACAGCATGGTGCTATCCCCCTCTGAGCCAAATTAATTAAAATATGTGGCCTGCTTCGAACCGGAGAATGTTACCGCTTCTGAGAGAGAGAAAGAAGAAGAAGAAGAGAGAGTGAAACCTCAACAAGGCATTTCTTCCATCTGGCTTGATTCCATTATTCAAAGCTCACGAATTTGTAAATGGTTTTGTATCAGCTAAAAGAAGCAGATGAGATAAGAGATGTCTGTGGTAAAAGCCTTTCAGGTTATCTGCCATGCTGCTCTAGACAGTACGACCGTGTTTAAGCGTCACATATTGTTCAGCGTGTCAGGAATCACATCCTCTTCTTTTTGTCTCCTTCAACAAATCAACATACAGCAGAATATTGATGACAGGTTGAGCAGTAATCCGAGAGATTAGATAATTTTATTCATGATGGTTTATGATCCTTTACGACAGGGCCGGTGTTCTGACAAATAATGCTACCTATCAGATTATGCTAGCAACACTGTATTTATCCTACTGTAAGGGTAGGTTTAGGGTTGGGGTAGGTGTACATGTTAATAAAGTCTCACACTTTATTAATATCATGCTGGAAGCAAAATCTGATAGGTAGCACTTTTCGCTATCGAATTATGCTACCATCTGTTTTAATGGGAGGTAGCAAAATTTGACAGGGTAGCACAAATCGTCAGAACACCGGCTCCAGGCATGGGCAGGGGTGGGCTGAGCCCACCCAAATGACTGTCTTGCCCACCCAATAAGAATTAGATAAAGATTACGTTAATTTTTTGTGCATACATTAAAACTAATCTGAAGCGACTGTATTTTGAGAAGTTTAAGCTATAGCTTGAGACTGCCCAAACAATCATAAAATAACTCCAGAAAATTGCAGCATTTTTATTTTATTAGCTGAGTGCAAGGCGTGCTGAATTCACGCGGAGGCTTCAGTCTGCTGCAGAAAAGCAGTGGCTGACAACGAGCGAAAACGGGCAGAAATATTTGCGCGCTATCACGGGGAGTTTACGAGTTACGAGGAGTTTAATACACGAATATGTATCATAGCCTACCACTGAAAGTACCTGAGCAGTTTTAATGTTCTAAAAGAAAAGAAAAGAAACATCATTCAATAACGTGCGTTCATTGCATGGACGGGGCACGAGCATAATATAAGTGTCTAAAATGCATGTAGGCTATACAGTTCAGTTGAAAGTTTACCCCCTTTTGACTTGCTGTTAATGTTGAATGTAAGAATTACTTACTATAGCAACAGTCGGCTCGACTGTATTATCAAGTATTCGCTTTTTTTTTCTTTTGTCAAATTCCGCCGTTTTGAATTGAAAGTTGGGCTGTCATTTACGCGATTCATGTAATTCATCATTATTGTGACGACAATATAATTTTCTGTCTTGCGTTTTCAACATATTAGGAATACAACTAAAATTGAATGGGTGCATATTTTAAAATAAAAAATATTATATGCAGTTCAGAAAAATCTTATTATTTATTTAGTTCCTTCACCATTACCATAGTGGTCTGATCTTAATATTTTCCTCAAAACAATAGTCCCCCTAATGTTCTAGATATAATTATGGCCTTGTTTGGTATAAATAAAAGAGTTAGTTGAAAAAATCACCAGTGTAGAAACAATGATACAGAGAAAGAGAACAAAGAGGGTTTTTTTTATTATTATAATTCAATAAAGAAAAAAAAGTTTATTTTGTTGTGAAATTGCATGATATTCTAGGCTGCCCATGAAAGCTTTTTTTCCAGTGTTCATATAACAGCCTATAGTTAGTATAGTTAATATATCAACATATATAGATATATAGTTAATATATAGACTTTATTCTAGATATTTTTATGCTTCAAAGAAACTTTGAGGATGAATTTTCCTGTCTATGGGTAATGATGTCAGCATACTTTACTTTAAGCAAACATGTATTACACCAAGCTAAAATTTCCCAGGCTATTAGCTTTTAAAACAAGCAATTTGTATTTCTCATTTCCAGTGCTGTAACATATAGAGGGAAATTAATAAGTGTTTTGAAACCCAGAAAAGAGGCAATACCTGTTTGTGGACCTCATCTCAACAGTCTAGCAGCTAAAGGTGCAAACCACTGCACTTTCATACTTGACTTTAATGTATAGTATTATCAGGGGATAGCAGTACCAACCCCATAAGCTATTATCACCAGTATCAACCCCACAGGCCATTATCACCTATCACTCTGCTCTTTCTGAGGAATACATGTTTTTAACATTTATATATAACAAAAATATGGTTGGAATGTGAAATGTGTGAAACAGTTCTCTTGGTTGTAAGCCAAAATACATTATGGGACCATTCAACTAACTTTTGAAGATATTTAATATAAGGTTCAATAACATAATTCTTTTTGTCCGGATATATTAATTTCTGCAAAAATACATGGACTTGCCTTTTGATGAGTATGTTAATTTCTGAATTAAAATTAGGATCGTTATTGTTAACTAAAACTAAAGGCATTTAATTGAAATAAAGCTGAAATAAAATCAAATATAAATATTGGATGAAAAACTTACCGAAAATTAGAAATGTTGCCTTGGAAACTAACTGACATAAATAAAAATAAATTAAACTCAAATAATAATACTTAAAAAAATATATATAATAAATAAATGTAATAAAATAAAAATGACAAAATGACATTTTAAATAATTAGTAATAACAAAATTTAACTAAAATGGAAATAAAAACTGAAAATATTAAAATAAATGTTCATTCAAATGAATACATTTTTTTATTTGAAAAATATTATTGTATTTTTTATTTTAAAAAACACTTAATGATATTATGTATTAATAATACATGATGTCTGTAAAAATATTACATTACATACTACAAAACATTACAAACTTCACTGAAAAACATTTAAAAAAATATTTCTATTTATTTATTTATTTTTAAATTATTTTACTTGACAGTTACACCAAATTATATTATTTGTCATTTAATTTAATATTTCATTTGAAGCCAACATAAATACACAAAAATAAATACAGAATTCTAAGAACTGGGGACATTTAAAATGTTTTATGCTAGACACTCTTATTTGTCGATGACCCATATAAACAAAGACGATGCAGTTAACATGGGACTGCATTATGTTCTGCAACATCTAGACAGACCAGGGACTTATGTGAGGATCCTGTTCGTGGACTTCAGCTCGGCCTTTAACACTATCATCCCAAACCCTCACATCCAGCACACTCCCTCTTTGAACTGTTGCCATCTGGTCGACGCTACAGAGCACTGAGCACCAGAACGACCAGACACAGGAACAGTTTCTTCCCTCAGGCCATCCATCTCATGAACACTTAACAATAACTGTGGAACACACACTATTTATTCACTCATACACTTATTTATCTAACACTCATACTCAGTCTACACCTCAAATTTGCACATAATATACAGTACCTGTACATACAAAAACTGTCTATTGTAATATACCTGCACATACAACTGTCAATTTATATATTTTTATTCCTTATTTACTTGTTCTATTTTTATTATCTGTGTTTTTTTGTTCTGTCACTGTTATTCTGTTACACTGTGGAAGCTTCTGTCACGAAAACAAATTCCTCGTATGTGTAAACATACCTGGCAATAAAGCTCATTCTGATTCTGATTCTGATTCTGATTGAAAGGGAGAAGTAACATATTGACTTTGTTACAGACTGCACGTGCTGCCGATCTGACAGCTTCTTCTCAAGCGGCTGATTTATGGCTTGTGCAAATAGGGGAGAAAATTCACATTACACCGGCCGCACTGGGAATGATGCATCCTGGTGAAGAACAAAAATAAGCAGTTCTGAATTACGCTCGGGCCGCCAGAACATCGGCTTTCCCTTTCTTTGACCTCTGCTTGGCAGTTTTGCTGATGTGTAAGCTGGCGCTGGCAGGTATAAATGAATCTCAATTTCCTTTATTAAGTTTCCATGTCACTACCAACTTGTTTCTGAAGAGACCTCTCCAGGCATTTATGCTTGGTGGAGTCGAAAGCCTATTACAAGGATCTACATGAGTAATTTTTGAACATTCATGTGCGTAGCAACTATTGACTGTACTTCAACTTTTAACAATGGCCTTTTTTCTCTTAGTGAATGTATTCACTCTAACAAAGCTCTTCTGTAAAGCTTGTATCATCAGTCTGGTAAATTCTTTTGTTTTTTTGTTAAACTTCCAAAGCCAACAAAAATCAGCACCAAATCAGCATATTAGAATGATTTTCAAAGGACCATGTGACAAACTGAAGACTGGTGTAATGGCTGCTAAAAATTCAGCTTTGCATCACAGGAATAAATTACATTTTAAAATACATTCAAATAGAAAACATTTATTTTAAATTGTAATAATATTTCACAATATTACTGCTTTTTTCTTTTAAAAATCTTACCGACCCTAAATGGCAGTGTGCACGCTGTTATTGTGCAATTATAGTTAAACTGTCATGATCTCGGTGGGGTCTGCTTAGGCTTTGTTGTCATGGAGCACATGGCCTTTTGTTTTGACGCTCGCCATGTGTTCTGCTGTCATCCTGGTGTTTACCCCGCCCCTCTCGTTATCCCTGTTAGCTAATTCTCCCTCCTCACCTGCACACCGTTTTGTCCTCATTATCTTCCCTTTATCTTGCCCTCATGGTTGCTGTCTTTTGTCAGTCTGTAATGTGTTGTGCTGTTCCTCCTGGAGTCCCCATATGCTAGTCTTGCTCTGGGGCACCCCTGGTTGGCTCAGCACAGCCCTCATGTGGATTGGTCCCGCAGTCAGATATTGTCTTGGAGTCAGTCTTGTCATGCTTGTTGTCTAGGTGCAGTTTCTCCTCCTTTGTCTGTGTCTCCTGTGTTGCAGGTTGAGGCAGCTGATATCACTGGGGTCCCGGGGGAGTACCATGATCTGAGGCTGGTTTTCAGCAAGTCCCGGGCCACCTTGCTTCCCCCCCACCGGCCGTTCGATGGTGCTATCGATCTCCTCCCAGACACTTCTCTGCCCCGGTGTCGTCTCTGGACGGATCATAAGAACTTAGAATATATCCGTTCGGCCAAGAGGCTGAGCTCGTGCCAGGCTCGCTGGGCACTCTTCTTTGACCGATATAACTTCACCCTTTCGTACCGGCCCGGCTCCAAGAGTGTTAAGCCCGATACTCTATCCCGCCAGTTTGAGCGCCCAGGAGAGGAGACCCTGACCAATGCCATACTCTCTGAAGGAGTGGTGGTGGGGTCGCTGTTCTGGGACGTCGAGAGGAGGGTGGAGGAGGCCTATTCTGTTAGGAGATTACTAGATGTTCGTCGTCGTGGCAGGGGTTTCCAGTACCTGGTGGACTGGGAGGGTTACGGTCCGGAGGAGAGGAGTTGGGTTCCGGCTCGGGATATTCTGGATCAGTCGCTGATCAGGGACTTCCGCTGGACACAAGTTAAACCCCCCCTTGAGTCGCCTGGTGGCGTTCCTTGGGGGAGGGGGTACTGTCACGATCTCGGTGGGGTCTGCTTAGGCTTTGTTGTCATGGAGCACATGGCCTTTTGTTTTGACGCTCGCCATGTGTTCTGCTGTCATCCTGGTGTTTACCCCGCCCCTCTCGTTATCCCTGTTAGCTAATTCTCCCTCCTCACCTGCACCCCGTTTTGTCCTCATTATCTTCCCTTTATCTTGCCCTCATGGTTGCTGTCTTGTGTCAGTCCGTAATGTGTTGTGCTGTAGCTCAGATCGTCTCAGTGCATGCTGTATTTTCTGACTCAGTCTTGTTTTGTTTATTTTTCTAGTCTAGTCGGTCTGGCGTTCCTGTTTTTGTCACCCTCCCCTTTTTACCCCCCTGCCCCTCTAGGACTCTGGTCGGCTCTCTGCCTAGGCTCTCTCGTATCATAGGCCTGTCTCTTCACAGCAGCCCCTTCCGATTCCTCTCTGCCCACGCTCGGCACTAACTCTGGAATTCAGTGGCGGCTTTCAATTGCCGGTTCGCCGCCTCTCTTCTCCGCGGGCTCGGCAGAGGCTGGTCTGACCTCCGCGCTGATCAAGCTGACTATTTGCTGGCAGATTTGCTATCTGGCTGATTTATCGACTGAGCATATTTTGTTATCACAGTTTTCAATAAACTTTTAAATTTTTGTTTCACCTGCTGTTGGATCCCAGTCTCGTTTCTGACATAAACTGCAGTACCTCGCATTTTTACTGCAATTATGGTTACTTTAATTATGAGCATAATTATATTAACATAATTACAGTATTCTGCTTACACAAGCTTCGACTTAATCATAGTACTTCCTTAATCGCATTATGAGAGCCCATGGTAACGTATCCACTATCAGGTGTGCTTTCTTCATCAGATGATGAGTTTATGTATATTCCACAGATGTTTTGTGTATCCGCACATATGGCCGTGCACTGTGCACCTGCATCGAGAAGCTTCTGGTGTCTCCTTCGAGGGTTTTGTTAGCATCTGGTGTCAAACATGCTAACTGACTTTCATACTCAAACCGGGCGTGCATTTTAATCTAGGTGCAATGCAAGCACACCTGTTTACAAACAAACAAATAAACAAGCTTAAGATAAGCATCCCTAGCGTTAGCCTTTGGCATCTGACGAGAAAATGCAGCGTGTGAGTGAGTGAGTGAGGGAAAGAGAGAGAGAAAGAGACAGGAGGAAAATAACTTTATTTGAGATATGATGGCATGTGTCTCTCAAGCATGCAGGCTGCTCATTACAGGCACTTTCTTTGACTGGCTGCTCAGATGTCAGCTGTCACAGTTCATCATGGTGTGCTGAGGTGAAGAAAAAACAAACAGCTGCCATCTCTCCCTTGGCAGGAACCATGCAGGTAAACACTGAATAATACTCAATTCCCCTCCACCAGTGTGAGACTCCACAGATCCAAATACCACCACACTGCATTGACTCCATTATTTTAATAAATGAAATGCTTTTCATAGAGGGAAAAAAATCAAGCGGTAAGCAGTCCCTCGGCACAACGGTGCTGTTCTGAACAAAAACTGAGCTTTTCCTCAAAATGGTGGATGACAAATGTGAGGAAATGAGGAATGACTGTCTGCACTTAAACACTGTCTTAGAGAAGGGGTCCGTGGTTATCCTGGTGGGGATCCACCCACCCATTTTTGTGGAAAAAATGTAAAAACAATATTAAGTTAACCACAACACTGCTAATAATAAGAAGTTAAAGTTCAGCTAAATGTTTCATTTTCCCTCTCATGTTAAAATGCATTCAATGATTTTCAAAGTAAACATCATAACAGTAGCCTATGTAATATGGTACTACATGCATATTTTTAAAGTCCAGGCTTAAACTGCAACACTACTTTTTTTTTTTTTGTCATGCAAGATCCTATTCCAATTTCTTAATGCCTATTCAAAAACGTAGTGTGCTTACGATGTCTTGTTAATTGAAAGTTTTTCACAGTAAACAAAGCGTTTTGCTAACCGAAGGTTAAGTGAAAACAGAAAAGGAAATATTCAATTTGACATTTGTAAGCCAAAGCATTGTATAATGTGAATATGTAATATGTACTAAAAAGACATGAATCATACTACCGTTCAAAAGTTTTCAGTCTGTAAGGTTTTTATTTAATGTTTTTGAAGGAAGTCTCTTATGCTCAGCAAGGTTGTATTAAATATATAGTTCTGTCATGACAACACTTGGAGAGTTTAGCATGGTAATATACGTGGCAATGTTAATGTGTTTGGTCTTGGCGGAATAGATCTGCCACACTGCTGCTGCTATGGCAGAGCAAGTACCGAGACTTGCTACTGCCAATTCATCCACAGACATGCTGCTGTGAGCATGTAAGAAATACTGCTGCTGCACATATAACATATATGAAATAACCCCCATATATAACATACATGAAATTACCCCGTAGCAGATCTATACAGGTGGAGCTGGGGAAGGTGGAGGGTTTCTGAAGCGCACTGCAACTGCTACAGCAAGCACTAGCCAAGTATTTGAACGTTGAGCAGCAAGCTCAATCAGCTGAACCATTTGAATAATGATGTCATTATGCCAGACTGCGCCATCTAGAGTTTCATGACAGAACTTTGAATAAATATTGTCAAATATTATTACAATTTAACATAACTGTTTACTATTTTAATATATTTTAAAATTTAATTTATTTCTGTGATGGCAAAGCTGAATTTTTAGCAGCCATTACTCCAGTTTCAGTGTCTCATGATTCTTCAGAAATCATTCTAATATGCTGATTTGCTGCTCAAGAAACATTTCTCCATGAAAACATTTTTGCGGGAACCATGATACTTTCTTGATGAACAGAACATTCCAAAGAACTGCATTTATTTGAAACAGAAATCTTTTAAAACATCATAAATGTCTTAACTGTAAACTTTGATCAATTTAATGTGTCCTTGCTGAATAAAATAAAATCTTTTAAACAGTAGTGTGTATTTTCATGTTTAAGACTAAGCGATTTTCAGACATCAAATAAAGTACCCATAAGAAGTTGTGGGGAGGATAGGGTCTCGCATGACACCAGCTCTCCTCCAAGGTCTCCTTGGCCAAATAAAGGCTGAAAACACCTTCATTATGGCATTTATGTGCTCAACCAAAAAAAAAAAAAAAGACTAGAAGTAGAATGCAATCAGAGCCTTTATATCAGGTCCCAGCTGACAATCTTCAACCTTCAAACTCTGTCCTGACAGACGGAAAACAACCTGATTCCCATTGTTCACACCCATACACCAAAAGCCAAGCTTTACCTCCAATATGTTAAACTCAGTGGTCAGCTGTATGGACTGACGGCTAACGGGGTGGTCCTAATCCCACCAAATCCCCCAGTTTCCTGCACACCTGACCCAGTGGTATTTAAGAGAAATGAGCTGTTCTACTCTGCACTTCAGCTATATCCTGCCCCACAGAAAGCTCCTCTTAAAATCTCCTTTGAGACGTCTGCCTTTTTTATCAGTCCAATCCTCTACAGAAAGCAGGAGAGGAGATAGCAGGAGGAATAATCACAAATAACAAGAATGTCCTTGATCCCTGTCTGTCTGGTGCAGCAGACAGCCTATGGAGTATGAGAGAGC
>NW_015552582.1:1205946-1232082 GCF_001515605.1 Sinocyclocheilus anshuiensis | reverse complement strand
TCTTTCCCTCATAGCAGGGGGTTCTGCAGCAGATGCAGACATTAACCGACAGACTCTCCTTTATCCAGAGAAGCCAGACACGACTCTCCTCTCCTTCTCTCCACACTTCTTTTTATTGCAGCTTTTCTCTGGTGAGTGCTCTTACCCTCATTACATATGCTGCTCTCTTCTCATCACAGAAATGGACCTATGCCTGAATAAAGTGCCAGTGACCACAAAATCTGAGGCCTTGACAGAAGGACGCATTTCAGGCCACTCTGACTCCGATGTGCCCGGGTTTGATGGACAGCATAATGAGGGAGAAGGAATGTCACGGAGAAAGGCAGAAAGTGGCACATTAGTGCTTGGATTTTTGACTTCCACTTCTTCACACTGATAAATTTCACACAGGCATGTATGGTCTGAAAAACTTTTTGAAGATGTTTTGGATATGTTTTATTAGTATATGACCAGTATTAAAAGGGATTTTAAAAGTTCACCCAGAAATTAAAGTTATGTCATTATTTACGCACCTCATGTTGTTCCGACACTACAGAAGATCTGAAGAAGATGGTTTTGTCCATACAATGAAAGTTAATGGGGTCCAACAGTTTCAAGCTCCAAAAAGGACTTGCAGACAGCGTACTGTAAAGTAATCCACAATCTCCAGTGGTTTAATCCAAGTCTTCTGAAGTGATTTGATAAACAGTGAAATTCAAGTAGCTATTCGTTCCCAAATCAAATCAAATCAAATCATTGATCAACTATATAAAGGCCAAATCAAACATGGCAACATGTCAATAACATCAAACCTCATAGAGTTCAACAGTGCCAGTCCACTTTTTCAACAACCTTGGTTCTGGAAGACGTCTGACTTCACACTGACTTCAATCGCAGTGCATCATGGGTTTTACAGTGCTTTTTTTTTTTTTTCATGATTTCCTTTTTCTATTCTCAGGTGGAGATTTTTTCCGAATAATGGGTAGAATTCTGCTGTTAAAAATAAGTTGAAACAATGCAGGCTGATGGCTTAAACAAAAGCATATACAGTACTTCTGATTAACAACCTTGTAGCTCACACTAATTCTGTCTTTAAAGGTTTATAAGTTATCATTAAAAATCAACTCCCTGTGGAGAAAATTAATGGGAATTTTACTTCTAGAAACTGACTGTTGCATTCTGTTGGTTCTTTTGTGTCAAAGTCATAAGGGCATCACCAATGAGGCTTCAGAAGACTTTGATTAAACCATCAAAGTTGGATGGATTACTTTTACGTTACCTTTATGTCCTTAAATGTGTGTTCTGCAGAAGAAAGAAAACCAGTTTAGAACAACATAGACGTGAGTAAAATAATTTTCATATTGGCTGAAATATTCCTTTAATTAGTTATTCTAAAATCACAGCAAATTCTGAGCCACACAGAGTCAGAGAGGTTAGGTAAATGCCTTAGCCACAAATTGTTTTATTCAAAGCTACTGCAGCCCATATGCTACAATCACAATGAGTCCTTTATTCAGAGACGGTGTGACCATGAAAAAAGAAAGGCTGAAAGGCTGAAAAAAGAGGCTGACCTCTGGGTCCCAAAAAAAAGCGAGTGTTTACTGGGCTGAATCCCTTGGAGACTTGCTTTAAAACCAGTTAAACTCTGCGGACCCGGATACGGGTCCAAAATGACGTTAAAAATGTTTATGCTTCATTTACATAGCCTTCCTTATATGGTATCAGCCCATATATGGGTTCATTTGAAAGCTTGGAGTGTCTTCTTTACAAAGAATACCATTCCTTTTGGTTTTTATATTCATAAAGCAGTAAAATTAAGCTTAGAAATGTATTCGTCCCACACACGAATTTCCGCCTAACCATTGCGAATAATGATTATTTTTTTCTGGTACTTTTTGGCATCTAGTGGCATCAAACAAAGTAAATTGCAGAGAGTTGTGCCTAATAGAACCTGAATTACAGATTTTCAAAAAAATACTTACTTTTAAAACTCCAAAAGCGCCTATGTTTTTTTTGTGTTTATAGTAATATTTGAAAAGTATATAATGTTATTTATAAAGAATTACACTCATATTTTGTAGTTCAAAGGGTTTTCTTTACAATGAAACCATTTTTTTTTCATTTCCTCCATTGTATGTGTGCAGGGTAAACATTTGAATTTGAGTATGTTAAATTTAGGCGAAAATACCAAAAAACGCCCTGAGCTTAAGTGGTTTTAAAGAGCTAATCTACTGCTCTGGACACCGTCCACATGGCATAAATCACTTTTTAAAATGATTGATTCTCTTTGAAATAAGATGTAGGCACTGCATAACAAATGGAGTGAAGCTAAGACAGAAAATAAGCAAAAGTGTGTCATAAAGAACAGAACACCGTGACTCACAGATATTCAGCAGGCCTCTTTCTGTACCACTGCTGATAATGGTAACGCTCTGGCCCCTAGAGCTCATTACCAGACAAATACCGTACCTTTGGTGCACAGCATTCGTCTATACTCATGCTCTCATGAGATCATTGTTATTATTTTGTTTATTTTTGCACTTTTCCATTGCATCATTATGAGGAAGAGCTGCAGGTCTTATACCTTGATTTCTCGGATGCAAATGTTTAGCCTTTGGTTATAAAGTACAATGAAAATTCCCCATTAAAGGGTAGATTTAGTCTGCAAGGTTGTTGTTTTTGAAGATAAATGTAATTACACTTTAGCCAATTTTACATCACTTATTTCCTGAGAGAAAATATTTTGCGCTTAATAATCGTTTCATTTTTTACCACGGACTGCTGTGAAATTCACATGATAACACTGTGTCAGATAAGAAATGGTACTCGCTCCATTTTTTCAGATAAAAAGGTTTCAGATAGTCATAAACCAGGGCACTTGAGGATAATGCTCTCATCTACTTATATGAATCTTTTAAAGATTAATAACATCTGATGCCTATGATAGAAAGGCCTGACTCTAAAGTGGCGATGCAGCAGCCGCAACAGACAGAAAAGGTCATTCCTGTGCTTGTTTCCATCCTCTTTAAACTTTGACTGACAAATTATCACAGGAGAGAGACAATAGAGTTCTTATCGCTGGGATCTGCGTGGTCTGAGCGAGGCACTGGCGTGCTGAGGTACAGTCTCGGCCCCTGATGACCCCCCTTCTCGCTTGGCACTACTTATCAAGCGCAATGTGGAAGCTCGGGTGGAACAATTCGGAAAGGTCAGTCTCAGCTGGTCCCCATGCTCAGCAGTTGGTCTCTTTGACTGTGCAGCCAGACTCCAGCTGAGAGCAGCTGCAGCAACTCTGTCACCCAACACCCTGCAGGGACGGCTGAGCTCAAAATTATGCTTTACGAAGAGAGAACAAGTCATTTATTCAAATGCTGTTATGAGGCATTCAAATAACTAAGTTCAGTGTGAAACAGCAATATCATGTATTATGTGTTATATCATTCTTTAGCTCACACTGTAAAAAAATGTTCTTTCATAAAATAAATGTTTGTAAAATCTATAACTTCCTACAATGCTCTATTTTTGGCACCAAAGTGGCACCAATCTAGTGCAGGCTAGATTGCTACAGCAGTAGGTGGCGGCAATAGACTGTCTTCATATCTGAATCATTCGTTCAACTGATTCTTTCAAAGAACTGAACAAGTTAATTTTTTATGAAAGAATCACTGAATCATTCATTCAAGCAATTTGTTCAGAAGCACTGATTCATTCTGGAACAAAAATAAATGACTGTCTTTATGAGTGAGAAACTAAAGCATTCTCTCAACCAATATGTCCACAAACACTGATTCATTCAGGAATTTAAAAAACTCTTCTTTAAGAATGAGTCATTGAATAATTCATTTCAACTATTTGTTCAAAAGCACTGATTCAATCAGGAACAAAAAAGGACTGCATTTACGAATAAGTGAATAATTCACTCAACCGATAAATTTGTAAACACGGATTCACTCAGGAATTATAAAAGTGATTCTTTATAAATGAGTCATTGATTCATTAATTCGATCAATTCTTTCAGAAGCACTGACTTCAGGAACAAAAAATGACTGCCTTTATGAGTAAAAATCAAATTAAATCATTTCATAAATTTCATGTTCATTCAAGAACAAAACAAGTGGCTAAATTCAGAATAGAAATGACTTAATTTGACACTGTTGGATACATCAATTGTCTTTACCTACAAAAAAAAGTGTGTTTCACGTTCACAAGTGGCATGAGCAATAAAAAGCGGTTTCATTGTGGATGCACAATGGATTGCAGGTAAATATTCACCTCATTCAATGTTTTTTTTTTTTATTATTATTTTCTGTCTAATAATGTATTCTGTTATGTGAGATCACCTGCAAAAAAAAAAAAAACTCACACTGATTCGTTTCAGTGTGTGAGTAAACTGTCCGAACAAATTAAAATGAATCTTGAACCATTTCAGAGCTTTTTTTTTTTTTATAAACTTGTTGTTGATCAAATCAAAAGAGTGATTAATTCGTGAATTTGATATCACTAGTTCTGAGTCTAAATAGCTGATAAAAACACAACAGTATATATTAGCAGATTTGTAGATTCTTAGGTATATGCTAATCTCCACCATTAGACAAGGATTTATGAGTAATATATTTTGCTGAGGCACAGCAGAATTTCATCGGGGCTCTACCAGTAAAAATAATGACATCCCTGCCTATGATTGGTATTGCATAAGAAGTAGGTACTTCTTTTAATTAAGTAATTACATTCTATGAATAGTGGATCTTTGCAATATGACAGAAATACGGACATACTACATTTACTATGTTGTTCTTATCATGTGGCCTATCAGCAAGAGCTGCATTGCTTCACTGCCATTCACAAATCCTCTCCTGTGGCCTCAAGTGTCAATTGGATGTGCACTTCTTTTTCTCACCAGAAGTAGTAAAACATCCAGGTCATTTTTGACTGCTTTATGAATACTGTGAATTCAAACAAGAACTCTTTTCACATATTGTAGAGTACGGAACTATGAATATTCAGATGCAGCCACTTTATGAGTGACTCAATTAATCATTCACTCAACCGATTCACTCAAGGGATAAACACCCTCGCAAGTGATATATATTTAAAAAAGGAAAAACAACCTTCACCAAAATACAGTGTTTGTCAAAGACAATAATATTTGTATATGCAGCATTTTTGGTAACAGGCCATGTGCACATCAAACCACACTACAGATACAATGCGTTTATTTTGCTCTAAGCTTATGCTGTATAAAATGCAAGAACAGCACTCAGTGAACATAGCAATTTCTCACAGGGCTCTTTTATGTGGGTGCTCAATGGTACAGCAGCAGCAGTAGACTAGTACTAATCAGCTTGCTGGGTTTATTCTTCAGCTGATTTATTTTAAGTGTCACATAAATCCAGAGCAAATGAATGGAGCATTTAGATAGAGTTAAAATTCTTTAACAACATGACTGCACACAGTCCCCTGATGCTCTCTCTGTTTTGCTTGTCTGGCTGCAGCAGAGGGAATTGTTCTACTTACACAAAATGATCTGCATGAATATTTACAAAGAACAGCCTTTTCTTGCACCCCCTACCCCACACGCATACACACTCTTCCTACTCCAATTAAACATTGTTTGTCTTATTTGGGACATGGATATTCATAATGCCAAGCTTAAGAGCTTACGGCATCTAAAAAGCCATAAATGAAAGACAAATGTTTGTCAGCTGCAGAAACATTATGCAATCAATCAACTTATTAGAGGCAAAAGATTACTTCTACTTCAACAGAGTGCTGATACCGGCATAAGGAAATTAATGAATTTATTCTTACTGTATCACAGCAATGCATACAGTATGTACCTACAATGTGTTCTGTGGCTGCTTCAACACTTTATCATAGTGAAGGTAATGGAGCGCTTCCTACTGGTGATGCAAACGTGATAGAGCACCAGTGCCACCATGTGGTGGGACAACAAAGTCAATGAGATTGCTTTTCACTTCTTTCTGTTAGTCCTTTAAAGAAACCACCAATAGAGTTAGTAATAAAGCTCTAAATTGTGACTGTGTTGATGGCAAAGTGCGCAGATGAACTCTCACTAAGGTTCTTGTTAGACAGAATGATGCCTGTTCCCACGCCTTACAAAATAACAAGCAGACGAGGGCAATGTTGTGTGTCTAAGGGCATTCTGGATGAAGACAACCTAGCAACACAAGGTAAGCAAACATCATCTGTTAAGAGCGCAGATCCCACACCATATGCCTACCTTTGTACTTGTCTCAGATGAACATGAATGAGCATTCTAATGAGCCATTTGGCTTTATCATTAAGCCTAATTATTACATGGGGATATAAATGGCACCTGTGTGGCCACAATTCAATATATCCGCTCAGCTTAATTACTATCACTGCATCATCATAATGGCATTATGTTTAAGAGAATTGATTGCATTCATTAGAATGTACTTAAAAGTCTATTTTGGATATTTATTAGGAGTATTTGTTTATGGATTTTAGATTTCTGTATTCTTCTAAAAATGTCCATAAGTAAGTTTTTTAATAACAGTTTTGCTGTTTATTTAATTGCTTGGTGTTTCATAATTGTATATATTTTGTTGAAAGACAATAACAAGGAACTGTATCTTTTTTTTAAGTAGATTGTTTATTTATTTTATTTTATTCCAGACATTACAGGTATGTGGCTATACACAAATTGAAATATCAGCAATAAACATACAAACATATATTCACCAGGGTGAAACATTTGACTACTAGCCCCGGTCTTTCCCACTTCCTGCCAGTAGCACTATCTAAATTAAATGAAAGAAACAGACCTGCACCATTACTCACTCCATGGAACCCACAGTGGAAATGATGCCACCAGTTCCCCAGAGAGGACAGCGCACCGCTGGAAAGGTTACTTCATCTCAGTAACCTTGTTTGCATATGAACGAATGTTGTTTATAGTTTTCCGGCAGTGTTTTTTTCCAGTGGTGAATAGGAATCATTTTCAGCTGTCATGAAATGATGGTTGAAATTCTGGATTTATATTTAGCTCACCGAGGGCATGTGACCAGGTTGCTCCACAAATTTGATTTGTTGATCAGTTTGATGTCATTCCAGTTAATGACACAACACTGTACAAATAGACTTGGATAGGTATGGATCACAAATGCTTTTAGACAGGTGTTAGTACAAGTGACAACATGACAACAACAAAAAACATTTTAATGTACTGAATTCTTTCAAAACTCATTTTAATGCAGCAATACGAAATTTTGGCTGTGGACAATTTAAGGTACATGTATACATGTACAAGCAGTGATTGAGACTTTGATATAGTCACTTACCTATAAAATTATTTTCAAACACGGTAGTATTTGAAGTCCAATGGTGAGGTCTAATCAAACCATTTTCCCTATGGAACCTATAGTCATAGAGAAGAACCTCATTACTGACATTACTGGTAATGTAAAGTACCATGAAGTCAAATCAAGCCTCTTGCACAATAGTTTTCCACACCTTTTAATAATTACTAGTTCTGTGTTTTTCCAGTGGTTGAACAAGGATCAGATAAGTTAGGGCTGTTTGCCAATCACTACAATGAGAGATGTTCATTATTATGTTCTGAAGAAAAAAAAAGTACAATGTTTCATCACTGCTATATCCTAACAGAAGGAAAGGGTTTATTTTAAAAGATATACCTCTTTTGTTAGGTTTCACCACCGTGCCATACATTTTGTTTACACTGTTTGATATTTATGAAATCTGGAAATAGTCAGCGTTTTCCATATTTCACATGCTATGATTTCAAAAGTCACACATGCTTTGATAATTTTTATATTTCTACTATAATTTCAAGTAATTGTGCTTATATTTTCTGTCACAACTCTGACATTTCATCTCTGTCACATTATACTAGATAATTCCCATCATTTTAACATATCTTGTCAACAGTCATTAGATGACTCTGGTGACAATGGAGCTGAAAATCAGTTTGGAAATGTATTCCTTCATTTAAGTAAATTCTACATAGGTGTATTGAATGTCGAACAGATTAACAAATATGTAAATAAATACATATACCCCGTTTTGTCCCAGTACTCAAGAACAAGAAGTTCTTAAATAAGAAATGTATTTTTTATATATATATATATATACAGTGTTGGGGGTAACGCATTACAAGTAACGCGAGTTACGTAATCAGATTACTTTTTTCAAGTAACTAGTAAAGTAACGCATTACTTTTTAATTTACAAGAGAATATCTGAGTTACTTTTTCAAATAAGTAACGCAAGTTACTTTTTTTTCCAATTTATTGATTGACAGCTCTCCTGTCCCCATGTTGAGAGAAATCGGAAGACGTTACTGTAGTTCTGAAATAAATATGAATATGCATTAATTCATCTCACTCACAAAAAAAAACACAGATTCAGTATTCCTCAAAATGAATAATAATAATGCAACTCAGAATATGACGCAAACCTGCAATAATTAAATGTTAAACAACACAAATATGCTTTATGTATTTAATCCCGTTCTATTAACCAATGTCTTTGCTTCTGACCTTCAATGATCCAATTCAACATACTAATAAGCACAAATTACTCTAGACAACATTTAAACTCTAAACATTTATGTCTTTTTTTATTGCTGAAGTGTGTTGAAATGTCTTCTTCTGCATTCTACTGTACGGACATAAATTTACTTTCCCTTCAGCCTGAGGCTTATTCATTTCACTTTTGGTGTGAAAAGGCTTTTATATTT
The DNA here is from genome assembly GCF_001515605.1 of Sinocyclocheilus anshuiensis. NCBI lineage: Eukaryota > Metazoa > Chordata > Actinopteri > Cypriniformes > Cyprinidae > Sinocyclocheilus > Sinocyclocheilus anshuiensis. The sequence goes on along the minus strand of NW_015552582.1, from coordinate 1,223,361 downwards.
GCCAAAAATATAACTTTTTTATTTTAAAAACAAACAAACAAGCCCTGTCCAGATTTTAAAAGTAACGCAAAAGTAACGTAATGCATTACTTTCCATAAAAAGTAACTAAGTAACGTAATTAGTTACTTTTTTATGGAGTAACGCAATATTGTAATGCATTACTTTTAAAAGTAACTTTCCCCAACACTGTATGTATATATATATATAGAGAGAGCGAGAGAGAGAGATTGTAGGCCTCCTCCATACGTTACCTGGTGCAGTAAGGATGCTATGCTACTCAGTTATTAAATTAATCAATTTTTTCTTCTCAGTAGAAATACACCTCCAGATAAATATTACAACAAAGCGAATCCCGTTATAAGGACTGGAAATAATTCTGGCAGGCCTTGCTTGACTCCAGTCTTGGAGACATTTCAGTTGGCATGGACTAGAGGGGGCACAATACAAGAGAGCGCACACTTCCTGGAGCTCAAACAGCCTCCGCAGAAAACAAGAAAAACAAACGAGCCCATGGAGGCGAGAGCTGTAAAGTTCTAGCCCCGCGTCCGATGGCTCGGATGGTTTGTCCTGGTTAACGGGACACGTAAAAGCCGGTTTTATCGAGCGGTATTTTTGGGTACATAGAAAGGCCGATGTGCGGAGCGGCAGCGGCGGTGTGGAGTGAGCGCTGCGCGGCGGGGGGATCCATCGACCGCACCAACGCGAGCCAACAAGCGGCCTAGCGCTAACGCACAACAGCCGGCGCTTTTATGTCCATGAGATACCCTTAAGCGTACTTCACAGAGACTCTAGGGCGTATTCCCCTTCTGAATGACAACATTTTTCCGTCGTTTGGCATGTCTGACATACTTTAATCTGGTTTGGAGCCTCGTAGCCGCCTGGCTAACGGATTAGATTGACAGGTTAGCTCGTTAGCCGCTAAACAAGTTTTTAAAGTAACTTATCATACACGTATGTCTGTGTAATGCAGACCGTGTCGAAGGAAGAGGCTCTCCAGCTTCCGTTTTTATACTGAAACCGTTCGGTTGTGAAGTCTGAAGAGTTTTGGGACTATAAAGTCTGTTGTTTGTGTATTAATGACTAGCTGGCTAACGAGCTAGCGATGTCTATGTTCTCCATGAGATACCCTTAAGCGTACTTCACAGAGACTCTAGGGCGTATTCCCCTTCTGAATGACAACATTTTTCCGTCGTTTGGCATGTCTGACATACTTTAATCTGGTTTGGAGCCTCGTAGCCGCCTGGCTAACGGATTAGATTGACAGGTTAGCTCGTTAGCCGCTAAACAAGTTTTTAAAGTAACTTATCATACACGTATGTCTGTGTAATGCAGACCGTGTCGAAGGAAGAGGCTCTCCAGCTTCCGTTTTTATACTGAAACCGTTCGGTTGTGAAGTCTGAAGAGTTTTGGGACTATAAAGTCTGTTGTTTGTGTATTAATGACTAGCTGGCTAACGAGCTAGCGATGTCTATGTTCTCCGCCGAAATGCTGGAAACACCACCTGTGTACCCGTTTGAGGAGATAGACTATGCTGATATTGAGGTGGAGGAGGTGAGTGGCATGATAAGCAGGTGATGGAGTTAATAAACACACTGACAGGAGCGTGGAAATGTCCTGCAAACATTCTCGTGATAGCTAATACTATCAGTGGGATGTTTGACATTGTATCTCACTATACATAACCTAATTTTTAACGTCATCGTTTGTTTTTCATAGTCTCTGTTGAGGCATACTGTTTTTGAAGTACTGATGTCGTTGCAGTTTGTTTTATGAAACACCTTTACACTGTTCTAGGTGGCATTCTATGTTATGTTCTCCTATGGCCTCTTGAATTTTTGTGCTAGGCTTGTTTTGAAATGTTCTGCACTGCTGTGAGGTTGTGAATGTGTGCGTTCTTTTGGTGTGATGTTCTTTTACATGCATGTTGTGTAGGTGGTGGGCAGAGGGGCATTTGGTGTTGTGTGCAAGGCCAAGTGGAAAGGCAGAGACGTGGCCATCAAGACTATAGAGAGTGAATCAGAGAGAAATGCCTTCTTTGTTGAGGTACTATCATATTCTGTTTCACTTGTTCACGTTAGTAACTGTAGTCAGAAACAATAAATTGTGCATAAACAGACATTTGGTCTATTTTATTTTTAAAAAAAGCATTTGATTCTTGAGTCTTCTCCATTCTCTGCTCCAGCTTCGTCAGTTGTCCCGTGTAAATCATGCCAACATTGTGAAGCTGTACGGTTCCTGCAGTAACCCTGTAAGTCTCTACAACATGTTGAGATTTAGTAGATTTTCATGTTGATGTGATGTTTGATGTGAAACTTGATGTTGAAGTGTTTGCTATGGTCAGACCTTTTTTTTTTTTTCCTTGTGAAAAGAAACTTGTTACAAGGTTAATGATCTTTTACTGCAGGTATGTCTGGTGATGGAATATGCAGAAGGGGGTTCATTGTATAATGGTGAGTAGATCTTTTGAAGATCTTTTGAAAATGTGCACAGAATTATTCATATCAAAATCAGCTAGAAGTGTAGTAAATATCTAAAATACTTTGTGAGTCAACAGAAAAAAAAAAACATTCATCTGGAACGATTTTAATCATATTTTGTCAATATGAATACTCTACCATTCAAAAGATTGGAGTTAATAAGATTTTTTTAAATAATTTCATACTTTTATTCAGCAAGGATGGATTAAATTGATCAAAAGTGACAGTAAAGACATTATAAAAAATAAATCATAAATAAATGCTGTTTTTTCATTTATATTCATCAAAGAATATGTAAAACATTGTATAACATTCTCTACAAACATATTAAAGGGATACTCCACCCCAAAATGAACATTTTGTCATTAATCACTTACCCCCATGTCGTTCCAAACCCCTAAAAGCTTCGTTCGTCTTCGGAACACAATTTAAGATATTTTGGATGAAAACCGGGAGGCTTGTGACTGTCCGATTGACTGCCAAGTAAATTACACTGTCAAGGTCCAGAAAAGTATGAAAGACATCGTCAGAATAGTCCATCTGCCATCAGTGGTTCAACCGTAACGTTATGAAGCGACGAGAATACTTTCTGTGTGTGAAGAAAACTAAAATAACGACTTTATTCAACAATCCGTCTCCTCTGTAACGGGTTATGGGTTTGGAACGACATGGGGGTAAGTGATTAATGACAAAATGTTCATTTTGGGGTGGAGTATCCCTTTAAACAACACAACTGTTTTCAACATTGATAATAATAATAAGAAGAAATGTTTCTTCAGCACCAAATCAGCATATTAGAATGATTTCTGAAGGATCATGTGACACTGAAGACTAGAGTAATTGCAGCTGAAATTCAGCCTTGTCATGGCAGAAATAAAATACATTTTAAAATATACTAGAATAGAAAAGTTATTTTAAATTGTGATAATGTTTCACAATATTACAGTTTTTATTGTATTTTTAATAAATGCAGTCTTAGTGAGCATAAAAGACTTCTTTCAAAAGAAAGAACGGACCCCAACCTTATAAATGGTAGAGTATGATTTTCAGTCAGGGGTTTGGGTCCCACTTGGGAGTCTTGGCAAACACTTTTTGGCTCATTAAACATCATGCATCCAGTTGTTGTCAGATCATATTTAGTTTGTTCTGTTGTAGAATTCATTTACATTGATGTATAAAATACTTTGGTGTTTATATACAAATTTGCATACACGCTCAAAGAATCACAACAGGTTCCCTTATGCAGTATTTTTTTGTGGTACAATTTGACATGTTCTTTGATTCCATGGCCCTTTACATAAACATTAAAAACCAGTTGGTTCGAAATTGCTCCTTAACCCCGGGCCTATAGTAATAGCAAGTGCTAAAGTTCTTCTGGGTGTCCAAGCACATGAGGCTGTTCCACAAGTGAGTGAGTGAATTCTTTAGCATGTATGTGTGCTTGTGTTTATGACTATTCTGTGTTGACAGTGCTGCACGGTGCAGAGCCTCTTCCTCACTACACTGCATCTCACGCCATGAGCTGGTGCGTGCAGTGTTCTCAGGGGGTCTCGTATCTCCACGGCATGAAACCAAAGGCTCTCATTCACAGGGACCTCAAACCTCCCAAGTATGCACCTCCATCATTTCTCTCTCATTACACTGTCTTGCATCATGTCACTGGAAACCACTGAGAATTCCTTTTTCTTCTCACCCATGTGATTTTTACAGTTAGTCCTTGTCATGTAAGTTCTCCCTGTCCATGAAGATTTGTGTTTGCTTTTATTCAAAGACGAGGGTCTTAAACGCACTTGATTGCTTTGAGTCTTGCCTGACTTCTTGATCAAATCACCTGAGAGTAATACCAGGTGTAAACAGACCGTTTGTTTTCACTCTACATGTGTTGACTGTTTTTTGACTGTGATGGAAATGTTACTGGATCATTCAGGGCTGCTGTCCGGTCTAGGTGTCAGAGGGTGTATTGTATGTTCTGGAGTTTTACGCTGCATCACTTACATCATGGCAGCGTATGGTGTTGTCCAGGCCAGGGCTGGTTATTTATGGGGCTCTGTTTGTATAAAGCCCTGGCAGCACACCATGGAAATGGTCAGCTGACTTCTCTCCCAGACACTGAGAATGAAGTTCTCGGGAAGAACTGGGTTATTACTAAAATTTGATATATTACAGATCACTAAAGCTGGCATCAAACCCCCATGAACCATTCAGAAGTGCTTAAACTGCATTTAATAGGACTAAAGTGCAGTTTGTGACTTGTTAACCGCCATCTGTATACCTCCATTTCTACTCAAAATATTGCAGCAGTTTCCAATTGAAGTGTACTTTAAAAATATGTGGTTAATGTCTGTTCTCTAGCTGGAATTGTTGATTAAGAATCAAGGCACAAACACTCATTTCTACTTTCTCTTCTCTTTAACCCTTAAGACATATACTATTGTTCAAACGTTTTGGGGTCAGAATAATTTATTAATTATTTATTTATTCATTCTTTTTTTGAAAGAAATCAGTACTTTTATTCACCAAGGATGCATTCAGTTGATCAAAAGTGACAGTAAAGACAATTATAATATTACAATAGATTTATTCCAAATAAATGCTGTTCTTTTAAACTTTCAACTGAAATAAGAAATGTTTCTTGAACACCAAATCAGCATAATTTAATGATTTCTGAAGGATCCTGTGATGCTAATGATTGGAGTAATAACTGCTGAAAATCACAAGAATAAGGCAGAAATAAATTACAAAAATATAAATTTTCAATATATATTCAAATTCAAACATAAAACAATTATTTTAAATTGTATTAATAATTCGCAGTATTTTTACTGTTTTTGATCAAGTAAATTCAGCCGTGGTGAGCATCTTTCAAGAGAGGTTTCTTTCATAAACAATAAAAACATCTTATCAACTACAAACATTTGAACAATAGGATATTTATTGTGTTTAACTTAAGTAATGTTTTTTTCCGATGCGACTTAACGGCATCGCAATAAATTTATAATATATAAGCCAACAATATATACAATACCAGAAAATAAAGATGTTAGTAATCGGGTTGCACACTTTATTGCAACTGGTATTGCAGTGAATGGGAATGCTAAACTGGCTAAGCACACTGCTTAATAGACTAAGAAGCAAAAAAAAAAGAACAAAGTTGCAGAATTTGTCATAATTTGGTGACTTAATCTGAGACCACTTTTGCCATAGTAATCCCATGGTGCCTAAAATGTTGTCTGTGAAGTGAGTTCGCTAAATGTTTTTCTTCTTCCTGGAGATGTCTCTGTTTATATCTTTTGTATATTTTTGCTCCTAGTCTGCTCCTGGTTGCTGGAGGTACAGTGCTGAAGATCTGTGACTTTGGGACAGCATGTGACATCCAGACACACATGACTAATAACAAGGGAAGCGCAGCCTGGATGGCCCCAGAGGTGTTTGAAGGCAAGTTTCAGGAACTGGCCAAGAACTTTTGTTTATTTTTGTACAGCCACTGGCTTGTAAATGGGCTGTTTTTTGTTGTTGTTTCTTTTCTAAGATGATTTTGATGCCAAAACTTACTTGCTGTTCTTCTTTTCACCTTTTTTCTGTTTCTCATTAATTGACTTCTCATAGGCCATTTCGGTCTTCACTATCACTCATACAAATATTTCCCCAAAACCAGGGTTGGTGGACGTTCCTGGTCTAGATGATGGATGAAATCATTATAATTTAATGCATGCATTTGCAATCAACCGGTAATGGGTTTCAATTTTACCAAACACGTTCAGGGGTACTCAGCTGTCAGGGGGTGTCAGAGGAAACATCAATTAGGAGCAGGTTGTTATCTTGTTTGTTTGGGGAGGAACAGAAATCCCATGTTATTACTCCACTAGCGATGCCAGCAGAGGAGACGCAGCACTGCTCATTTGCCACACTGACAACAGTATTATCAGAAGACCAGAGTAGGGCAGTGTAAAGACATACTAGCGCGAGGCGCTATAATTTAAGAATAATAAGAGCAGCAATTAAGGCTCTCCAGGGCAGCATGAGAGGAAATTAGCTCATCTGTTCAAAAAGGGCCGACAAGATAAAGGCTCCCCCACCCTGGATGGCAGAAAATGAGCTTATGGGAAATAGCTTTGATTCTTTATGTTGTATGTTACCATTTGCATCAATGTTATATTGGGCAGCTTAATTTAAATGTCAACCATACCAAGAATAATTATTTATTTACTAAAGGAGCCAGACCCCTTGAAAATAGTTTATTTAGGTCTATATTTTATTGTGTATAACATCTATAATTATGTAAAAGTTAAATGTGATAAATAAATGTAAGGAAATGTATTTATCAAATGGCATTTTTTAGAAATCAAAATTTTTGTAACATTATAAATATCTTTACTGTCGCTTTTGATCCATGTAATGCATCCTTATTTAAGCATTATAAAAATGTTAATGCAATAATAATATTAATAATACAATAATTCTCTTTCACAGAAACATTTAAAAACCTTTTTGTAGTTTGGTGATTACAGGAATACCCAATAGCTGTGAAGCATGTCAATATCTTTTTCAGAATAAAGGCTTAACTAGAATGTGGACCTTAATCAGGAAATTATGAGCATGTAAAGGTAATTGCTGTCTGTATGTGTGTGCTGCAGGCAGTAACTACAGTGAGAAGTGTGACGTGTTCAGTTGGGGTATTATTCTCTGGGAGGTGATCACACGCCGGAAGCCATTTGATGAAATCGGTGGCCCTGCTTTCCGCATCATGTGGGCTGTGCACCGTGGTAAGTTTTATGTTTGCTTGTTTGTGCCCCATCTAAGACTCTTTGTCTTTTTGTTCAAAATTAGAAGCTTCGATCATCTTTCCTTCTGTAGGCACGCGTCCACCTCTCATTAAGAACCTACCGAAGCCCATAGAGAGTCTGATGACTCGTTGCTGGTCCAAAGACCCATCGCAGCGGCCTTCCATGGAGGAGATAGTGAAGATTATGAGCCACCTTATGAGGGTAACACCACACCGGCAGCATGCCTGGCAAATCATCCCAATGTTCCTCGCTGTCTATTCTGCATCTTATTCTGCCTCTTAAGTCTGATCCCTCTCTCCCCCTCTAGTATTTCCCAGGATCAGAAGAGCCTCTTCAGTACCCTTATCAGTATTCAGATGAAGGCCAGAGTAACTCTGCTGCCAGCACAGGTACAGAATAACAAAATAGGCTTGAATAATAAATACTTGTTCATGGCTATTTCAGTTGATTTTATTTTGTTCAAATCATTTTCTGATGGTGCAGGTGAGAAAACAAATGGTTTAGATGCAAGTTTAGATGCTTTGACTAAATTCTTCCATACTGTTAGACTACCGTTCAAAAGTCTGGGGTCAGTAAGATTTTATTTTTATTTACATTTATTCAACAAGGATTATAACAAATAGATCAAAAGTGACAGTAAAAGCTTTTACATCACTACAAAATATTTTTATTTCAAATAAATGCTGTTCTTTTTAATTTTGTATTCAAAGAATTCTGAAAAGCGTATCAGAGTTTCTACAAAAATATTAAGCCACACAACTGTTTTCAAATGTGATAAGAAATGTTTCTAGAGCACCAAATTAGCATATTAAAATGATTTCTGATGGTCAATGTGACACTAAAGACTAGAATAATGGCTGCTGAAATAAATTCTTAAATATATTAAAATAGAAACATTATTTTAAATTGTAATATTTCACAATATTTTGTACTTTTTTATCAAATAAAGCATAAGAGACTACTTTCAACAAAATTAAAAAAAACATCTTACCGCCATGAAACAATTTAACTACAGTGTATATAGGAATGTTGTTTAATTTTTGGATCATTTTAGAAGGGTACTGAAGTCAAACTTAAAGTTTGTAAATTTAAATAACACATCTGTCTTATCCAGGCTCATATATAGACTACACATGTACCAGCAACAAGAACGATATCAATATGGAGCACACCAACTCCCCTGGCAGCAATGACACCATCAAGTTCCCATATAAACCAAAGGTAACACATCTGTAGTCTACATAACCACACAAAGACAGTGTCCTCTAAGAAAGCTCAGAAGTGGAATTGATATTTGTGTATGTTTCAGGGCGACCCGTTAAGGCCTGGTCACCCTCTCTCCAGAGGGGGCAGTGTAGAGAGTCTTTCTGGCAGGCCACAATTTCTGGCTTCCTCCGACAGCAAACGAATGAGCACCGATCTCTCCGAACTGGAGCACAGATTGCCCTTTGCTCCCGCAGGTAACTTGCCTCCTCAGTACTGAACTTTCATACCTTCCCAGAAATTCATTAAGAGACAGTGTCCATTTATATTTCATACATAGAACATAGAAGTTTTATTTAACATCGATTCATTAATGTGGAGGTTTTTTTTCTCTCTTTTGCAGTAGACACAAATATTGATATATTTGTAAACTCCACACCTTTCTATTCCTGTTACCAAATTTGTCCTCAGGTTGACATGTTAACAAAGAACACACACCACTAACAATGTCCCTTTTATAGACATTGACCTCACTTTTCTGTATTTGCACTGGCTGAATAGTGCATACACTAGTACCCAGTGTTCTGCTGACCTCAGCCAGTGCGCCCAAACACATCAGACACAAAGAGCTGCATGGCATCTCCATTCATCCTTTGATCTGTCCTTCTGCAGTCACTCATTCCAGCAGGCTTCCTGCCTCTGCACGGATGTATGTGCTCTGTGTATGTGTGTTGCATGTATGTTCTAATGTAGCTGAAGAATGGAGCGACATCCCTTACCCAGTCTGCTTTGCTGTCTGCACTACTGTCTCTCTCTCTGTCTCAGTACATACATTGTCTGCATGCCTGTGTTCGTCGCTACATGCGCGTGTCTGTATGTGTGTTTTTGCAGCACGTCCACAATTTAAGCGAGGTCACCGTAAAACGGCATCACATGGCACCATTCTGGACATTCCCAAGATCATCATCACAGGTACCGGGAGTTCAGGCACTCCCAGCAAACAGCTTCTAATCAGAGAAGGCCGTCAGTGTGACGCACAAGCACGCATTGGTTGTTACTTCAGAATGTCTCATATCCCCCGTTACCCTGACTTAGTGGAAAAGAGTAGAAAAAGATGTTAAAGAACATTAACGTATGATCCTTATCCAAACATTTGCATACACATGCATTTATGCTGTGGACAGGCACATTGCAGTGATGCCCAATTACTATGGTAGAAACTCTTGATCTTATGGTTAGTTTTGAACTGGATTGAAGCCATATACTCCAGTTGATCCACTGGACAAATTTGCTCTCCAGTTGATTGTGCAGTTCCATTTGGTACTTTATTATTTAAAATAATTTAATAATTACAAAATGTCAAATGGTGATGGAAAATGCATCAATTAAATGACACAGATACTGCAAAAAGGGCAAATAAGACTGTTAACCCAGAGTTTAGGAGTGTGCAGTAGGGCTGTGCGATATATATCTATATAAACGATACGTGATTTGACATTATCAAGTATATCGCAAAAACGCACCAAGAGAGTGCACGCATACACTGAGATGTAGGTTAGACTACTGTGCGAGCATGTTTAGAGTTCACGCTTTCACTGCGTAATTTAGTCTATTAAAATACCTTTAGAATTCCCCCAAAATTCAAGATAAGGGGGCAAAAATGTCCCCGTATGACTCTTTTGTATTTGTCATCTGATATAGTTAATATTACTTTATCATGAAGAGTACACTTTTTTTCTCCAAATATGAGCATGATTGCAAATGTGATATTGATTTTATAAAATAAAACAAAAAGTTAATATTAATTGACTTTCATTTTAGAGCACAAGTTACTGTTTTGGATCTGTTTCATCAATGAAAATAGTTCCAAACAAGCCAAAAAAACTGTTTTGCGTCTCTGAGCAACACACTACAGTGTTTAGTTACTGAATCAATCAGCCGTTTAAAGGAATCTGTTGAATGAATAACTCAGTGGCTCACTCATGCAGTGATTTACCGCGACCTACTGGCAATTTTAGGTTTATATTTAAAGTATATTTTCCCCAAAATATTTCAAATATCAGTGTTCAACTTTAAAAAAAATAAATAAATAAATCATCAAAACATTATTTTTTTCTGTGCCACCTCTGCATTGCAAACACAAATTTTGTTGATACTGATTTAATTTTATTGGTAACAGTCCTGTAGTGTCTTACTATTTTAATTTATTGATTAAATTTGACACAAAGGATGATGTATACATTTAATTAGGTTTGAAAAAAAATGGCCTTATAAAGGTAAAAATGCACATAAAAGGTAAAAATCAATTTAAACTTAAAAGTTAATTTCTGTTACTCCTGCAAACTAAACACTGCACAGAATATGAAGAATATCAAAAGCTTTGGGAGTCAGATGTAGGCCTGTCGCGATAATTAAATAACCGTTTAATCGTGATTATTTGATCTAACCAACCGCGATTATTGTGCCTTTTATACGAGATTAACAGAATAAACATGTTTAAATTGTATAATGTGCACCAAAGATTTTTTTTTTCAAAATATTGTTTTTGCTGCTAAATTCAGTCAGCTAGTTTAATTTCATAGCTTATATATTTTTATTCAAATGTAGTTTTTCTTTGTAATGAGGAAGTGAGTATTTAGTGGAATTTAATTTAACAAAGGGTTTAAAAGAGTGACCATTAGTTCCACAAACACAGTATTGATATTTTGTAGTGGTGTAGAAAAAAAATAGCGCTGGTGTTGGATCGGTATTGGCCAATTCTTAGATTTTGGAATACTCTATGTAATCTTACACTGCAAAATAATAACTTGAAAAGATTAAAAGATAACATCATAATTATTTACTGAACCCTTAAATTAGTCAACTATATAATGAAAGCCATAAAAACTGACAATCGTGATAATTGGCATAATCGCCAAAGCCCTAAAACAGACAATTAATCGCAATAACCGTGACTATTTTTAGACAATTAATCGTCAGCCAAATTTCATAATCGTGACAGCCCTAGTCAGATGTCCACAGCAGTCCTTAACCTGCCAAGGTACCAGCACAATAACACTCTCAGCAAAACATTGTCTAATTATCATTATCGACAAAATTCCAGAAAATTTCGAGATATCATTTGTCATTATCACACACCCCTAATGTGCCGTGTCAAACATCAATTTATAAATATCCAGGATTAATTGTTATCCTGGGGTAATTTATGAGCAGTGTGAAACGTGAAGAAAGATAACCCAGGATACTGTTTGCCTGGAGTTTAGAATAATCCAGAGTTAACTTGTTCAAGTGTGAAAAGCCCTTTTGTGAGTGCAGTCTGTGCAGTCGTGACACCTGCTCTAAATGATTATTAGATTAGTGTTTGATTCTCTGTGTCCTTGTTTTTAAATTCAAAAGAAATCGGTTACATTTGCTATATTGATCTTATATCCAGCTAATATTTTCAGCTAATTTTTCCAATAAATATTTTTTGTGTCAGATTTGACGGTGAATAGTGTTCCTGGAGTAACAGCCATTTTAATCAATTCTTTCTTTCTCTCTCTCTTTGCTCTTTTTGATTGTAGTGAACTGCAGGCAATGATTTTCACACCCCATCCTCATGACTGCTTCTGCCTCTTACCACTAGAGGCACCTTTTTAATGCTATTTTAAAAAGATCAAGAAAATCCCATAAGTAGTGATTTAAAGTGATTCACTTGATCAGCATGTGTGGTGACAGTGGAGATGGGGATGTGGATTGATATACCTGCCTCAGTCTTCCTGTTTGGCTTTATAGCAGGTGAAAGAGGATCAGCCAGCGTATGTGTTTGTGTGTGTGTCTTTCTCTCTCTCAGTGGTCGTACACTAGCTCGCCCTTGTCTTGCCTGCAGAAAGGATATCGCAAAATGGTTTTTGTTCGTGCTTCCTCCATACACACACGTTCATTAACTCGTTCATTAATTCAGTGGATGTGGTTGTGATAAATCTCCTTCGTATTGAGGGTCATCGCTATTATTATCTTCATCATCCCTAATAAAGCTGAAGGAAATGGGACATTGAAGGATTGCGGAGTGGGAACAAAAAATAGATCAAAGCAGGAGTTGCATGATGAAGAGGTTATTAATTTGGTGTAACAATGAAAAAATCTGATTTGCATCAGAATTGTATCCCTCCTGCATGCACGCTCTTAACCTGGCAATCATTTTTGTTATTCTCATAATCATTTTGACATGGAATTGACCTCATCCGTCATTATTAATAATAAAGGAGTTAAGGGCATATTCATTATAGAGTATACTTTTTTTTTTCTACCATTTTTGTTGTAACATTTCATTTTTAATTTTTTAATTGTGTTCTTGAATGGGCTGATATCATTGCTTAAGAGAGATTCCATCTATATTAAAGCAATATAACTGGTTAAATGCAAATTAGAGTCTATCAGCAGTATCTGTGGTATACAGCTGATGAATGCAGGCAATCATTTTGACTCGTCTTTCAGGTTTTGAAATGTATTTAAAGTGATAAACTTTTTTTTTTCTTAAAGCACTTTTTGAATTTAGGAGTAAAGAAATTATCTGTAAAATTGTTTACATCGTAGTTTTGAGGTAGGGCTACTTTTCTAGGTGGTTACCAACATAGTTGCTTTAGGTGGAGTTTTGCTTTACAAAGAGTTACATCACATTCCTTCATTGTATCCTTGGAAGAATATAAAGTGAAAGTAACAGGGTTTACTTTTTTAAGGTAGGCATGACTAGTTTAAAGGATGGATGCAACTTTGCATAGACCAGGTTAGTAAATGATTGTTACACTTGTCTTACGCTAACTTGTAAGACAATAGGTAAACTTTCTAAACAGTGAACGGTTTCTATTTTATTTACTTCATTGTTTCCTTACACTACAGAATGAATTAATTTTTTTAATCAATAACCTGCCACAGATGATGTATGTAGAGCTTTAACCTGGAATATTCCTCCTAATCATTTGCATCATGTATTTTTCTGTGCATATAGTGAATCATATTTAGTAAGTCACAGTCTATCGTTAATGGTTGCATTTCATTTCTGCTGGTACTGTTAGATGCTTTACCTGAATAATAGTTTGCCTACAATGAGATTTGTGTGTGAGAGTATGTTTATTGGCTTTAGTAAACTTGTGTTATCTTCTAATAGTCATGATTAAGAGTACAGCTCCTGTCATCATTGCTGCTTCATGTTCCATAAATACAAACTTATTAAATAAAAAAAAAAAGAAGAAAAAAAACAGTCATCACTCTATGATAGGAGCTGTCCAATCAGTGCAGGCCAAGCTGCCAGTGTGGTTCTGTTGGTGTGGTCTGCTGATTTTGGTGTAAGGTGTGTGTGTGTGTGTTTTTGTTTCTTTTGTTTTTTTTGCTGGGATGGCCTTGTGAGGGGTTTGGTCACGTGAAGGCCACATTAGAGGAGATGCTGTCATGGTAGTGAGTTGGGAATTTAATCAGTGCAGCTGTCGGAGTATCACATCCCTCTTGCTCCAGCCCTGGGACGAGAGCTCATGCACTACCAATAAGACTTATCAGATTCCTCTTTTCTTTCCTTTCTCTCTCTTTCGTCTCTTTTTGCAGCAACTTCTGAGCCTCATAGACGCAGTTCAGTGCAGGATCTTCCTGCCATTGGTACGGAGTCCAGTCAGGTAGGATACTTCGATTTTCTTTCAGTGGTGCAATGTGTAAGGAACTGGGAAGAGTTTAGATGCGACAAACAATCTTCACTATAGCGTTTTTACAGTCGTGTAACTGAACGCTGTTCCATATCTTCTGTGAAATATTCTCTCTCACATCTGAGTATGCACTGGGAGGACACAATGGTTTATTGAATAAAAAATAAATTGTGGGTCTAGATTTTCCCCAGGGGGCTTTTGAACGGTCGAATCCTAACATCATCTAGCTCTGCTCCCTCACACTTGTCCTCAGCGCTCTTGGGAGTTCATCCAACGTTTAGGCAGTTGACGGTTGAGTTTCATTCTCCTCGTTTGTTTGTTTGTTTGTTTTTCTTCCTTTTTTTTTTTTTTCCCCAAGTACTGCATTTTCATATGCTTTTTTTTAGATGGGTGAATTCCATTCAGATGTAAATATCACTATGTACTAGTAATAATACACTGTAGATAATACTTTTTAATGCTTTTAAAAACGTTTTAAGCTCAGCAAGGCTGTATTTATTTGATCAAAAATATTGTGTTTTTAATATTAATATTACAGTAATATTGTGAAATATTTTACAATTTAAAAATAACAGTTTAATATGTTTTAAAATGTCATTTATTCCTGTGATGGCAAAGCTGAATTTTCAGCAGCCATTACTCTAGTAATATTATTGTCAATGTTGAAAACAGTTGTGCCGCTTAATATTTTTTGTGGAAACTATGATGCTTTTTTCCAGGATGAATAGAAAGTTCAAAGGAACAACGTTATTATTTGAAATAGAAATCATTTGTATCATTATAAAAGTCTATATTGTCACGTTTAATGCATTTTTGAATTTCAACTTGCATACTATTAAATATTAATAAAGATATAATTTCCTCTGAATGTGTGAGAGCAGTTAAAATCCCAGGTAGGACCTTCAGTAATAGACTTTAGGTTTCAAAATGAATTGTAAAGATGTTGCACACATGATTGTAAATAGCTGTATTGCTTCCATAAGGGGACCATCATATGCACACTTTTTTTAAAAGGGCCTTTTATAAAAGGATCCGTAGCATCTTCTCCCTGCAGTGCCCTTCAAGAGCCTTTGGAATCCCCAATATTTTGTTAATATCAAAAATTATTTTATAACTGATATATTGTTTGACCAATTACAGGATAGTAGGAACAACAGCAGAGCATCCAGTCCCAGTGTGAGGATGATTACGCCAGACAAGACAGGTAGAGTCAAGAATTTTCCTCCAAACCATCAAACTCTCACACATACACATCTACATTTTAAAAATGGATTGTATAAATGTTTAATAACCTGGGGTTATAGTTGATGTATTATGTGACAGCTTTGTGCACGTTTGAAATTACATCATTGCAGAATGTGACATTTTATAAAGAGATTTCTGAACACGCTGCTTATGTTCCCTCAGTGTGACCTCAAATTCACGTCCTCAGTGTGTTTGCGTGTGTAAATCAGTATCAGTGACAGTAAACAGCTCAGGCAGAGCGGCAGACGTTACGTAAACGTCATCAATGATTTAAGATGCTTTTCTGTCTGACAGTCGCAGTCCTGGACTGAGATGAGACTGGGCTATTTATTGCTGAACTCTCACTCTCTGTTTCTGCCGATTACCAGAGTTTACTGTTAGCATTAAATAACAAACTAAAAAACGCTTCAGATCTACTTCTGCTTCAGATATTATAAATAACCAGTGATACAGATGGAATAAATCAGATCTTCTGTCCTCAGTTTATGGTTTTCTGATGTTTCCTTATTCTTGTAGACACCAATGGCTCAGATAACTCCATCCCCATGGCCTATTTGACCCTGGACCATCAGTTACAGGTACACACTTCTAGGTTGAGGTATCAGAGAGAAAATTATAGATGTGAACGATATGATACAATACAGAATTTGGTATGATTTTGGCCACCAAAAATGGACTAAAATGTGAAACTATGAAACTAATAAAATCATTTAGAAACATTTAAAACTGCAGCATTTTCTGTTTAAGTTTTCAGCTCAGTCTGTCCAGAATTTATTTTATTTTCAGAGAAGAATTTTCATTTTGGTGCATCACTAATTGTGAAGTATGACTGCACATGCATGGAAACTGTTTAGTCTATATCTGTGGTGTGGATGGTTTTGTTTCCAGGGTGCTGTGGTATCCCTCCTCTCAGAAAAGTTTCCCAAGATGTTAAAACAGCCCTCTAATTGAATCAAGTCTGGGTTACAGTTTTAATGCTATTTATATGGTGTAATTCAGCTATAAATACATGGCAGCTAATTGAGAGTGAGGCATTTTGATATTTTGGGGGTTCAGACCACAGCTGGTATAAATATCATTTTTGCATTTCAGATTAATTAGCCAAAAGCGGTGACGTTTGATGAATGAATCTGGGTTTGTTTGCAGCCTCTAGCCCCGTGTCCAAACTCCAAAGAATCAATGGCAGTGTTTGAGCAGCACTGTAAGATGGCACAGGAGTACCTGAAGGTGCAGACAGAGATCGCTCTTCTCATACAGAGGAAGTAAGTGAGGAATCTGAATCAAATCATATAATTATGTACAATATACATCTGGGTTCCCCAGGGTTATTATTTTTAAAGCTGCAGTCCATAACTTTTGACGCTCTAGCGGTTAATAAACAGAACTGCGTGCGTCTTGCAGAAGAACATTGTAGCCGGAGCTACTTCTCTCTGTTTATGTATGACGAATCACGCAGGTACTGGGCTACTCCGCAGCGGTACCTACCCCAACCAATCTAAAATAGTCCGAATATAAACACTTATCATAGGTGTACCGTAGTGATTCAGGACAAGCCAAAAACACGGTTTGGAAAATGGATTCATGGTATACTCGCTTATTATAAAAATGTTGTAAATTTTGAACACAAAAAAAGTTACGAACTGCAGCTTTAACTAAAGCTATTAAAATGTTATTTTATTAATTCAAATATAATTTTTTTATGAAAACCTTAAAATTTAAAAATGCTGCCTTGGCAACTAACTGAAAGAAGTTTGAGATGAAGCACTGAAATTATTAACGGGAAATAAAAACTAAATTAAACCTAAATAGTAGCATAAAAACTAATACAAATGAGTTGACAAAAGTAAAAATTAATTAAAAGTAAAATGTAAATTGAAAATATAAAAGCTAATTTCAAATATAAACTTTAATAGTATATAAATAAGAGTAAAATAGTACTGGAGTTTCCACAAAACCAATAAATTTATACTGTGAAACTAATTCTAATATTACAGCAAGAATATATGTAAAAGGTTACTCTAATATTTTAAAAAG
>NW_015552582.1:1197242-1205903 GCF_001515605.1 Sinocyclocheilus anshuiensis | reverse complement strand
TTAAATCATTTATATTCTTTTTGTAGAAAATATTTTAAAATGTTTATCAAATTGGTTATGAAATTTTTTGTTTTAAATATGGTGAAATTAATGACTTTGTTCTCAATTGTATAATGCTGTTTTGCTCCTCCTGAAAATAAATCGTTCCAAACCTTTCTTTCTTCTGCAGAACACAAAAGAATATATTTTGAAGAATGTTGGTAACCAAAAAGTTTTTGTTCCCATTGATTTCCATATTCATATTTTTTGACCATACTGTGGAGTTCAGTGGGAACTGAAAAGGTTTAATTAAAGGGTTGATGCAAATAGCCTAAAACAATTTAATAAAGATACTCATCTTTGGCCTTGAAGCATTGCAAGTATCTAACAGGCGTATGTATCAATTGTTCAAGTAGACATTCAAAATTACATACAAAGCTATCATGTAAAATTAAGCTGTTGTATTATATTACACAGAGTACAACAAAACAACAGTCTAGAGTTGTGGTCATTGAAATACAATATAATATGTCCATAACAGTTGTTCAAACTCTTATTAGTTACGATAAACTATGTGTGTACTACAGATACTAAAACAACAATACCTGAATAAACTATATACCAGAGTCTTCTCTAATGTACATCTCTACAGGAAAGAGCTGATAGATGAGCTGGACCAGGACGAGAAAGATCAGCAGAACGCGTGTCGCCTCGCTCAGGAGCACAAGAAGCTCCTAGAGGAGAACAAGAGTCTGTCTACCTACTACCAGCAGTGCAAGAAGCAACTGGAGCTTATCCGAGCACAGCAGCAAAAGAGACAGGGCACCTCATGAACCCCTTTCATTATGAAACTAGACTAGACTGACTCTATAATCACAGTCCCCATTATCTTGTCCTCCCCGATCCAAACATTGGGGTGGTTTATCTATAGTTTGGCCCAGAAACCCCTTAATTCTGCCTGTTAAAGCACCCATGAAACCTGTGAAGATGGTAACCGAATGAAATGTGCTTCACAGTTCAAGTGACTGTGGGTCATTTCCGCCAGTGCAAACCGTTCCAAGACCCTGCACTCAACTGCACAAGCATGCTGCGTTCCAGGTGCCCGTGAATCCCGCAGGATATGCAACAGCAGGGCCACAATTAAAGCCAGGTGGGTGTAAAACACAGACCGTTGGCCACTGATAAACACACGCAGTTCTTCAGAGATCTACAAGTCTAAACAAGCCAGCAAATGCATTTTATTTTCAAAAGAGTAAACCTGCATTTTACGCCAGGGCTTTTAAGTATAGAGATGTTTAAAAGAAGGATGTAAAATAAGGTCTTTTGGAATATCACTTGTTTTTCCCCTTCCTCAGACATCCCAGAATTCTCTGTAAGGTTTGCCTGATTCCCCTCGATTAGGTGTTGGTCCTTGAGAATGTGAAAGCAAAGTTAAATACAAAAGCTAATTTTATCATTTTCAATTTAGATTTTTATTTTGTTGCATTCACTTTGCGTGCACTTTTCATTTTAACCCCTTTTTATGCAAAAAAGTGCTATAGACGTTTCCTTTTTTTGATTTGTCTGCCCTAAAAAGTGTTAGAATGTATTGTTTGACATCGGGGGATGTATCTTACATATGCCTTGCATGTCGACCTTGTGTTTATGGAAAAACAAAGGACGATCTGTGTGTATGTGCGGCCTCACAAGGAAATGCCGTTTGTAATCCACTTCCGTTAACATCCCATTTGAAAACCATCGCTCTAAAAGAACAAAACAAATGGACTTGAGTGGATGTGATTGTGAGTACAAACATTTTAATCACGACTTCAGTATTCTTGTGTTTCTTTGCTTTATCTAACTATGTATGGTAATTTATCCATGGTTTTCAGAGATCCGCTTCATAGTTTTTGATGCAAGTGTGGGAAAGACGCTCTTTCTCCGAGCTTGATTTATGTATTTTTAGTTCACATGATGCCTTGGAGTTGAATCGCTTGCATTTTACTTGACTTGTTTTGTTGCTTTTACCGCAACGAGACCGCTCACATTATGCGCTTAATGCAATTACGAGTTTAGAAAGTGAGAGGTTTAAAAGGCCTGCGAATGCAACGAATGAAATCAAGAGCGGTCAGATTGTTGTCTGGTCTGAATGATCTTGTCAATATGCTGCAGAAATCATGAAATTACGATAAGGGCAGTCGAGCCACTCTGGTTCATTTTAGTTCAGTTCCTTGTTCTTACCACTAGTTTTACATCCCTGTACTTAATTTAAGAGAAATCAGAGCCGTATTGTTATATTAGGTTATGAATTCCTTTTAGATGTCACACTTTTACTTTGTTGCCCCCAATACAAGCTCAACCCACGTTTTTGCACAATCCCACCATGACTGGTTCTCACAGAATGCTCACTATAACCGTGAAAATCTTGAGCAGGGTAAAGACACATTTGGATGTTAAAGATCTTCAAGTGAGTTCTCTGCAAATCTTTTTGTTTAACAGTGAAGTGGTGTATTTTATTTTAGTTTTTTCTTAGAGTTCAATGTTCATAATTAGTTTCTGTACTATGTGCTGTAAATAAGATGTCTGATTTCTTAAGCTGTTGGGAACGGGAATACACAGGTGAAGGTCGCATCTTGAAATAAATCGAACAGGTAAACATGCCTCGGGACTGACTGTGTGCTGTTTCTGTCACGTCAACATTTTTATAAACCGGATGTTGTTCACAAACTCTCTCTCTCTTTATTTCTATGCATACATTAATTTGTGTTTATAATAAAATTGTACATGTAAATACAAATACATATATAATGTAACCAAAAATCATTCACAGTTAGCAGATGTATACAATGTATAAAATGTATTTTTATCTTATTTGATAATATAAAGAAATAAGTTTGGTGTTCTGCAGTGACTGAATATGCTGTTTGATGTTTAAATTGTGTAATTGTGTATGGATCTTGCTCTAGAAGTATTTAGTATTATAAGCCAACATATATTGAAGCAAGGTGAAGATGTAGGATTATAGTGTTGATATAAATGAATACTGTGTACATTATATGTACATAATCACACTTTTAGAATACATCTTTCATTAGAGTAGTCATGTTAAGAATGGCAGGCTAACGCCTGTAATTATACAAAGTCTAAATGAAAGAGAAATTTATAATTTAAAAATATTTTCTCTATTATAGATGTCTTTTTTTTTTTTTTAGCTGAAAAGCTGTTTAAATCATTTTAGAGTCATTTTAGGGTTGATAGCTACGTTGTCATGGCGATGAAGTTAATTGTTGTTTCACACAGAGAATGTTAGTAAAGGACTTTTTTTTACATTAAAAACGTGTGGGGGGGGAAATGAATATTGTTTACGTCTTGAGCTTTACCTTCGAAGTTGTATTTTATGAAAATTTTATCACTGTATTGTATTTCCTCAGTGCCTTACGATAACTGGGAATTTGACGTTATTTATAGAAAATGAAGCACCAGTGGAAGTTATTTGTTGTCTATTTCTTGTAATCAAAACTTGGCCATCGATTGGGTTTCCCTTGGACTATTCCTTTAATGTTTTGACGATTAAATGCTTATTTCAACCAGAAGAGGGCGATAGAGCTTAAGCCATTCATTGCTCTTCATCCGTAAACCCTTCCTGTCTCAAAGGAATCTGGTGTGATGCTGAGACGGTGCTGGTTAAACACACACACAAACGCAACTACGTGCATCAAATATTTCTTCAAAAATTACTGAACCATAATTTCTTAAATTAAAGAAGTAGTGAATTAAAGGAATCTCATTAGCAAAAGAAGTAATAGCAAATATCTTCAGATAAAGGAACTCGAGGGAGGTGGTGTGTATTACAGCCTAGAATAACAAGTATTGTGCAAATTAGGTTTAAATGTTACCTGCTCTGTACAGTTGTTGTCACGCCATGTGCTTGAGGTTGGAGCGACTTGAATCAAACTCATTCAATCCACATGATGTCATTTCTCTCTCCTTTGGTGAACTATTGTGTGTTGTGGCTTCTCTGGCCAGTGTTAAGTGTTCAGGAGGTTGAGAAAGGGACTGAGGGTATTGTTTAGGGGCCATCGGATGAGATGCTGTCATCCTGGCCTTTTCTTTTTTGTTCTGAGCGATGGCGAGAAATGAGAAACGGACTATGAAGGGTTTAGGGTGACCGGAGGAACCCTGGGCTTCAATGAGGTCATCAGGAACAGTTACACATTACAGAAACTGCAGGGCGGTCGTGACATTTCTGTATCTCTGTGTACCGGGTTACAGTTTGTGAATCAATTGTGAGTTAGAAGCTGATGCAATAAAATCATACAAGTTGTTAATAGCAATGTGAAGCATTCCCCAGACAGCAAAGCGTGTGTTTTTTTTTATCTTGCACACTCTATCACCGCCGTTCCTTGGAAATACTTGTCATTTTCAATGCATCATCATTCTCTTTTTTTTTTTGTTGGTGACAAAGTTTCTCTGAAATTTGTATTAAATCTCTCTCTTTCTCATCCTCTCCCCCTCTTTTTCCTCTCCCTGTAACCATGGTAACTGCCTGGAAATAGGCTAGGAATGGTAGAGGTGGTTGCAGTTTTTAGTAATGGCCAGAATTTGGGTCATAATATCTGTATATCAGTCTATAAATTCCACAGTGTTCCAGATAACTTATTTCATTAATCAGAATGATTCCCTGGCCAGCCCTTTTCAAATGTGGCTATGGGCGATTCTTCGCATGCTTGCGAGCACGGCTCCTTTGAGACCCTTCAGAGGAGACAAAGAGATCTCACTGCTGCTGGTGCACCAGTCTCATGTCTTTGATTCGCTTTTTTTCCTCTAGCATCTAAAGGATGGAGAAAATAAAAATGATCTTCTGGTGCATAATGTGAATAGTTTGTCCCTGAAGTAAATTGGTAAATGCTTTATGTATGCTGATACAATGCTTTAGATCTTTTTAAAGAGATGCATGTTCCCTCTCACTCAAATCTGCACTTTTTATTTTAAGTGTCATTTTCACACATTGCAATTGTTGAAAAACTGCGAGTCCCTGTTGTTGATTTGATGGAGCCTGTGGCTTACAAACCATAATGAGCTTTTCACTTCATCATTTACATATTCCCTGTTTCTTTAAATACAAGATAAAAAATATATATGAACATTAAGAATCAGTTTTGTTGTAGCAACTGGAGCTTTTTGACTCCCTCTGTATGACACAGTTTCCTCAGTGTAATATATAATCTGACCTTGTGCTTTGCCTTCAGCTTGTAAAAGGCACTTTGAAAGACTGACAGTGAAGAACAATCCTGAGGTATAAGTAAAAGTGCTGTAGAACTGTCTTTATTAAACAAGAAATTAATATTGAGTAACTTCCATTTTAGAGACAATGTTGTTAGTTACTTTGTGTGCTTTGTCTTCACTGAAAATAGTTCCAAATGAAGTCAAACCGAATTAACCTTTGCGCACATCCAAGATATACATAGTAGAATTTCTTGCCTGAATGAGTCAGGAAATGAATTGATCAGCTGTTATTCAAATGACTCATTCATAAAATTAAGTAGTGTTATTGAACAAATCAGTTGAGTAATTGAATCAATGACTCACTCATAAAGGCCGTAATTTGTTGGACACTGTACTATCCTGTGAGGCCATTGGAGAGGATCAATGAATAGCAGTGAAGCAACGCAACTGACGCTGGTAGGTTATGTGATAGTAACAACATGGTGGATGTAATACGCCTGAATTTCATTCATATTCATACTTTTTTAACAGTTGTGAAATAAGTTCAAATTCAAATGTAGTACCTGCTCAGACAATATGCGATTTAGGACACACCGTCATTTTTCATTCCTGAATGAATAGGTGCTTGAATCAGTTGACTGAATGATTTAATGACTCCCTCATAGTTCAAATGTTATTGAATGAAACGGCTGGGTAATTAATTCAATAGCTCACTCATAAAGCCAGACAATTGTTTAATTCCTAAATAAATCTGTGTTTGAAAGAATCGGTTGAGCTAATAATTCAATGAAACACTCAAAAAAAAAAAAAAAAAGTTGTTTCAAACAGTCACTTGTTTCATATCCAAAAGAATCAGTATTGTAAAACAAATAGGTTGACTGAATAATTCAAATGACTCACTCATAAAGACATCCACTTGTTGCCATCACCTGACATAAAAACCTGCAGAAAGCCTTTGAAAAATCCCCACCACTAATGAAATGCTTGTTTGAAATGCTCAAACACAGACAGCCGCAGTGATGCAAACAGTGAAAAGTCCTAGTTCTGCTGGACTCTTGCTCATCAGATTAGCGAAGCAGATGACTAAGCAACTATGCTAAATAGTATATACACAGGAAAATAAGATCATCATGGCTATTTTATTCTTTAAAACCTTCAATTCAGTGGAGGAAAATTAATCTAGAGAAAGAATGAGAAAGAATCGAAATGATCGAAAGATAATGTGACCGTGAGAGAGAGATGGAGAGACAAACCGCAACCAGCTATTGTTGTGATCGCCTGTGTGAGTGGGTGACACGGCGTGGGTGGAAAGGTAATGGCTTTGAGCATGTGGAGTGATGAACATCTATCTCCCTGCACAACACAGGAGCTTCAGACTCTCAGCTTCAAAACTGATGAGTCATCTCGCACACCGTTAGTTCGTTTTCAGTCAGACATGCCCCAGAGAGTGTACTGTAACTGCTCTCCTACAGAAATCGAATTAGAGTCTGGATGTACAGGATTTCATCCGTTTAATCCAGCTAACGGGCTGAATACACACAGACTCTAGTACACAGTGAAGAGCAGACCACATGGGAGAAAATGATAGCCTGAGTGCAATATGGATCCCGTTTACGTAGTCTTATCATCTTCATGCATTATGAGCAAACAGGATGTCAATTTATGCATTCAGCTATACAGTCTCAAGGGCCTCTAACTTTTTTAAAGGAACAGATTTGCTATGGAAGGAGCTTTGATATTTTTAATTTGTGATTGAGTGTACGATCCATAATTACCACAGCTCGTAGGGTGTCAGCAGTATCTCAACAACACCTTTGAACAGCAACACTCTCACATGCCTCTGTGGTGAGGTGTTTTCAAGCTTTATTTTCAACGTCAGTGCTAATTCCTGTGGTTCTTCGTGTGCCAACTCATCAATTAGACATTTAGTGTATTTAGACATAGATATGCTTACGCTTAGGTGAGCTTTCAGAGCAAAAGTAGCTCAGTTTACAGATTCTCATTTTATAAACCGCACAAAGAATTTGCTTCAAAGGCCAGCCTGTAGAACATTGTCTCTGTCTCGGCACTTCATAACGGTGTACAAAGTTGTTTCATGTGTACAAATGGATTAGATCTATTGTTATGCTGATCTTAATAGACTCATGTGCTGTAAGTATTTATAGAATTCCCATCTGTTATCTAATAAGTCTATTATAAACAAGTGCATGCATTTTGAAAGTATGCTCCTGAAGATCATTTTGATATTAAGATTCAAAGGGATTTTTCTCATGATTCATCACTGATAAATCTGGTACAAATGTCATTTCCTTTTTTTACTCTCACTTTTCACATAAACTTATTCACTATGGTAAATAGGGCAGTAAACACAGCTCTGTTATTGTTTGAATGGTTTGCTTTCAGCACAAGATGTGGCTGATCAAGAAATGCAGGGTTTCTACTGCCAAGAACAAAACTATTAGTTTGGCTCTGGTTTGAACTCTAAAACAACCTTTAATCACCCACACATACACACACACACACACACACACATATACATGCATAAACACCCACACTTGGCCTCAGCTGACAAATGTACAATAACAACCTGTCAAACGTGGAAGTTCTGCCTTTTATCTGAATGTCTGAAGATTTTAAAAGTTGTTATTCCCTGATAATTTTCCCCTCTAGTAAGCTGTTAACCACTGAAACCACTGGATCAAGTTAGTGAGTCGGTGTTTTATTTATTTTTTTAACTATTAAAAATCGTTTTCTGTAGTTGAAATAAAGATGAAATAAAATATAAATATAAGGTGAAAAACTGAAATAAGTTGAAGTACTAAAATACTACAACAATATATAAGCCTAAATATAAATATTAAAATAAACTGGCATGTGACAAAAGCACATAAAAATGACAAAAGGTCTAAAATGAGTAAAACTTAAAGGTGACATATCATGAAAATCTGACTTTTCCAGGTTTTAAGTGCTATAACCAGGTCCCTGGTGCATCTAACCCAATCACTTTGCTTTGGTAAGCCTTTTTCTGCAAGCGTCTGAGAAAACGAGGGCGTCTGATTTCACTCCCTTGGTGACGTGGCAAAGGGATCTCATTATAATATTACCGCCCCTTAATCTGTAAACTTCCACTCAAGGCACCGTCATTTTGATTTCGCAAGCGACAACGGTGTACCAGTTCTAATGCCATGGCGAAAGTTTGAGCAAAACATGCTAACTGTTCTGTCTTTGGCTACACAGACGAGCACAGAACACTATTTAGAGTACCAGCCTCAGAGGAGACAACAGAGCAGTGGATTTATTGATTTATTTAGGCTACTGTATATTGCTGCTGCCACACAGATCTAAAATAAACAAGCAATTTATTTCCCAGCTGTTTACCTTCACAGACATAACCGACTGTTTTTGTAACTCATGTGAGTTTTTAACATAAACGTGTGAATGAGAACTTAGTTTAGTACTCACATGCTGTGACAGCAG
>NW_015552582.1:1196258-1196487 GCF_001515605.1 Sinocyclocheilus anshuiensis | reverse complement strand
AGTATTTTGAGCTGAAACTTCACAGACACATTCTGGGGACACCAGAGACTTATATTACATATTGGAAAAAGGGGCATAATATGTCACCTTTAACTAAAATTGAAATGAAAACTGTGTATAAATAAAACTAAAATACTTTTTTAAACTCTCTCTATATATACAGGTGCATCTCAATAAATTAGAATGTCATGGAAAAGTTCATTTATTTCAGTAATTCAACTCAAATTGT
>NW_015552582.1:1193588-1195971 GCF_001515605.1 Sinocyclocheilus anshuiensis | reverse complement strand
TGTGTGCATTGAATTTATTTAATACACGAGTTTCACAATTTGAGTTGAATTACTGAAATAAATGAACTTTTCCACGACATTCTAATTTATTGAGATGCACCTGTATATTTTTTTTTTAATCAGATGTTTGCTAGTTCTCTCACGAACAAGCCAATATTATAAAAAAGGTTATAGGTTAAGGCTCATGAACAAGCCAATAACAAGGTTATTTTGTAGTCTCAGTCCTCATTGAATATAGTGGCCAAAGTATTCTTCAAAAATTCTCTCTTTATGCTGCAGAAGTAAGTCATATGGGTTGTGAACGACGTGAGGTTGAGTACATTTTGGCTGAATTATCCTTTTAACAAGCATTTACCTTAATAATAGAATGTTATGAATATGTCTTTGTTTACGTGTTTTTTACGTTTTTTTTTTTATTATTATTACAAAGGAAGAACAATCTCTTTGGTCTATCTTCTTTTTTTTTTTTGTAATGTGTGTAATACACTATATGAATGAGTGAGAGTATGGGTGAAAGTGTACCGTCCTGTGTGCACAGAGGTGTGCAGTGTTCTCAGGGGGGAAGTGTTACCTGTCCTTTAGGTAACCTGAGCTGTTGTTAGTATCTGTGTGGTGTCTGTGTTGTGAATGGCGGTTAGCCTGCTCCCTGAGGCTCTGCTGGGGAAGCAGCAATTGACGTAATCAAAGCATTTGGATTGAAATGCAACGTTGGCTGGCCTCTGAGGATACGGCTGAGTTTACGTCTTTGTGCCTCTGTCGGGGCTTGCCTTGCACCTTAGTGAGCCAGTATGTGGATGTCATTTGGCACTGTGTTGCACTGCAGTAACCGCAAAGTCAATTAATCTCCTCCGAAATGAGTCATCAAGTGTGGCCGACTGTTGTGCATTTGGCTGGTTCAGGGGGCCTGTTTTGATTTTACACCAGTCCTTACTGTTATGACTCATACCTTTCGGCATCTTGCGGGATTTGACATGTCGTCTGATATTGCGCTGTGCTTCGCTGAACTTCAACCCAGAACAATAAAATCACTTATTTGGCAATTTTCATGCAGCTGTTTAGCAATTTTCATATTTTTCTCTTCCAATATACAGTTCGGAACTCTGATTATCTTTTGCAAGATCATTTCAAAAATAACACTAAGTTGTTATACCAGGGGTAATTTGTCCTGCTCCTGGAGGGCCACTGTCCTGTCCAGCAAAATTCAGCTTAAACTCTAAACCAACCAAACAAGTTCCTTAGGATTACTACAAATTTCCAAGCAGTTTTCTTGGTCCTCCAGGAGCAGGATTAGAATCCTGTTATACAAATTGTACATAACCATAAAAAAGGTAAACAGCAATGTGAACAGTTTGTATATCATGGTTCCTCAAAGTTGAAACATGCATTTCAGCATAAAATGTAACAAATACTCAATTTAAGAATTTTTAAAATCAGAAGTAAAACTTGTTGATGAAGATGTGAACTATATATACACACACATGTGTATATATACACACACTATATATTTCTCTTCAGCATGCTGTTCTTTTGAACTTAATAGTCAGCAAAGAATCCTCTAAAAACAATCACAAAAATATTAAGCAACAACTGTTTTCAACATTGATAATATTATATGCATATAATGCATATTAGAATGATTTCTGAAGGATCATGTGACACTGAAGACTGGAGTAATGGCTGCTGAAAATTCAGCTTTGCCATCACAGGAATAAATTTAAATTTTAAAATATATTCAAACAGAAAACCGCTATTTTAAATTGTATATGTATATGCATTGTCGCAGGGTGAATACACGCACAGGTGTTGTGCTTCTGTGATCAGTGTGGCAGCGGCATTTCCAGGGCGATGATCTGGACTCGGGATACTCGCCATATTCCCCCCCAGGCATCGCCCTGGTCCAGGTTACCTGCCAGACCTGCCCAACCAGACCAGCCCCGGGAGAGACTGTCCGCATTCCCATGATCGGCCCCGGCCCGATGTTGTACCTGGAAGTGCAAGGAACCACCGCGTCAACCGGGCGTTCGTGTCCTTCGCCCTGGACATCCACTGTAGGAGAAGTTAGGGATGAAACACCGGTAGTAGCCCGCCAACCCCAAAAAGGCCTGTACCTGCGTCTTGTTGGCGGGACGTGGGAACTTCTTTACCGCCTCGACCTTCTTTTCCTGGGGCATGCTGAGCCCCCTTCCAATCTTGTACCCCAGGTATTTTGCATCGGTGAGGAAGGGGGCTATGATGCGAGCCCACTCTTCCTGGACCCACCCCTCCCGGGCCGCAATGACCTCAAACGTGTGGAGGTAAACCTCAATGTCGTCGTTCTCGGTCAACCGGATGAGGTATTGGTGCGCTTTGACCGGCGCTTCCGGGAGGGGCAGGCGCCCCGCCC
>NW_015552582.1:1169504-1193110 GCF_001515605.1 Sinocyclocheilus anshuiensis | reverse complement strand
AATAGGCCCGCTGCGCTTCTCCGGTGAGGAAGGGGGCGATGATGCGAGCCCACTCTTCCTGGACCCACCCCTCCCGGGCCGCGATGACCTCAAATGTGTGGAGGTAAGCCTCGATGTCGTCGTTCTCGGTCAACCGGACGAGGTATTGGTGCGCTTTGACCGGCGCTTCCGGGAGGGGCATGCGCCCCGCCACGCTGGCCTGCAGTTGTTCCACGACCCGGTCAGTATACTCCTGTCATGCGGCCAGTCGCTCGGTAAACTGCTGATGGCGGGCCGAGAGCTCAGTCAGGCGGCGGATGACCTCTTCCATTTGTCCCTGGGAAAGACAGCGGTTCTCCTAGAAGAAGCACAGAGGTCGTTACAGCAACCTGGCGTTACAAGTCTGTGTCTCAATTCACCTGTAATGCCTGCATTCTCCACCATATGTTGCGGGGTGAATGAGAACACAGATTCGGTACTGATCGAAAGAGCCCCGGAGGGTGATTTATTTGCCCACACACTGATCACACGTGCTCTGATGAATGGTGCTCGGTGCCCGTCTCAGCGTGGTGCTCGTGGGGTGCAGTGCCGTGGTGCAGATCCCTCTCCCAGGGTGCCTTCGGAGTCTGTGAACAAGGTGAAACAAGCATTAATGTCGCCTGGAGCTCCGGGGTGCCTTCCCACTGGTGTCTCTTCTCCTGGCTTTTATGGCCAGCGGGAACGAGCTCCAGGTGCGCCACTCATCACGCACAGGTGTTGTGCTTCTGTGATCAGTGTGGCTGCGGCGTTTCCAGGGCGACGCTGATCTGGACTCGGGATACTCGCCACAGCATGTATGAAGATATTCCTTCTACCCTATATATAATATGCATACATATACATGTCAGTACTTGTCCACTGTCTTGCTGGAGGAGGTTCAGAGAAATTCATTCCGCAAGCGCTCCATTTGAGCCTTAAATATGACAATGTGTTGAAGTGGTAATTGCAGAGGGAAGTTTCAGAGCTTTTTGTTTGTTTAAGCTGCAGTGGGGCCACTTTCTCTCACTTGTAGGTTAGTTAATAAAATAAAAGGTCCCATCCAAAATGCAAAGTCTACATTATATCTCGCTTGTTCTCCCTATATCTACCTGTCTGTTTGTCCGATAGAATGGTGGTGGGAATCAGAAGTCCCATGACTTTGATGATCTGCCTTAAATCACTCAGTCACTCAGTCTGACGGCGCGGTGGGGCCCCGGGGAGAAGACCACAGGGAAAGGTCAGTGAGTGCAGGAATGCCACTTGAACTCCTTGGCTTGTCATATGTGGACATTGAGTCCTTATAAATGTTTCTTGTGCAACAGTCAACACCATAAATGACTGGTCTGATCCTTCAGTAAAAGACAAATAAAAATATTTTATATGCATATAAACTGGAACAGTGTGGGAGATTGTTTAAATTATTTTGCATGTGAATCACTATAATAACTTTAATATTCTTCAGAGCACTAGATGTTGTTCTTGTAGTGTAAAGAAAAGGGTAACTTGATAATTAGGCTAGGTTCACATATTTCATAGCCAGAAGAAGCAATAGTGTTTGTTTTTTTAATGCATTTTGTATTTCTTTTTGAAATCCAGCTTTATATGACTCTACTGGACTGTTTCTTGTATATGCTTAATCCCACATTGAGACAGGAAGCCCTGAATTATAAAATAAGAAAAACAAATTAACTGTCTGTGACTGCTAGATAATTCATAATTACATGCATGTTCCCTAGGGGAAGGATTCTACACTAGAAATAAGAATATTTTCAGATGAAACTCTCTCGTGCAAACAGTAGGATGGTTTGGCACAAAACATGCTGGAATTAGGAGCTGTGATCCCCAGGTAGACTGCATATACAAAGTCATCTCACTTTAGGTGCAAGTACTTGGTTGTTTAAAAAAATCAATAGCCTATTGTTGTTGTTGTTGTTATTGCATTAAAAGTGACTGTTATATTATGTTTTTGAGGGGGCTGTGTGTTCTTGTTTTTTTTGTTTGTTTTTTTGCACTTTTGTGCAGTATGTTGGTTTTGAACACCTAGTTCAAAACCTTCTGTCCCCCAGACTAAAATGTTAGCATTTTCATATTTTTATACAAATATATAAATGCAATAAATCCACACTGGCATACATGAATTCAATAGTCAACTATACAATGAAGGTAGATTTTAACTGAAAGGTTGAACATTCACAGGACAAGTGCATTTTTCATGAATGACAGGACAAGTCACATTTGCTTTATCTTACAAATGTATTGATAATAATATTTGTTGGTCAAAACGTGTATTTAATGTTTTCACATTTTTGTAAGTTATCTTTTAAGTAGTGCTTTCAAACGATTAATTGCAATTAATCGCATCCAAAATAAAAGTTTTTGTTTACATAATATATGCGTGTATACTGTGTATATTTATTATGTATATATAAATACACATACAGTATATATTTTGAAAATATTTAAATGTATATACATTTATATATTTATATTATTATATTTTATATTATATATAAATATATTTAATATATAAAATAACATTTTTTCTTAAATATATACATGCATTTGCATTTATATATACATAATAAATATACACAGTATACACGCATATATTATGTAAACAAAAACTTTTATTTTGGATGCGATTAATCGCAATTAATCATTTGACAGCACTATTTTAAAGTTATTTTAGATGCACAAATTGTTCGTTTTTCCTTTTTTTTTATAATCAAAAGTTGTCAGTGTGTTTACTGAACTGTATATTTTTTTCTAGACGATAACAGTGGAAATGTTCAATTTCTTTTTTTGTAGCCAAAACCTTAAGGTATGCGCCAAAATATGAATTAACTTTCAAAAAATAAACCTACCCTGAGAAATATTCACATGTAAAATGTTCAACTTTTTAAAAATAAAAACAAATAATTGTTTAAAAATACATTTTCCGAATAAACTAATTTGATATTACAAAATTGAAATACTCACACCATATTAAAAAGGTATGTGCCTATACGGAAACTGAAAAAATAACCATAAACTAATATATTTCTCAGTTTATGTTTATATTTCGGTGCAATCACAGCACAGTGGTCATAGAATGTGACTTGAAAAAATAAACTTACACTGAGAAATATGTAAAAGACTAAATAACAAATAACAAATACAAATCTAAAATATTTTTGAGTAAACTATATTTGATATTACAAAAAGTTAAATTACAGCATAGTAGAAAACGATGTAATGTTCATAATGACCAGGTCAGTAGCCTGTTCAATCCACACATTTCAAAAGTCCAGTCAGTTTCAATTTGTATGTATTGTTCTTTAAAGTTTTTCAAGATGCGAGTCTGTCCTCGTCTAGGCTCAGCCTGTACTCGTGAAACTGGCTTCGGAACACACACATCGACTGTCCCCGCCACTCTAATTCGCGAACCGCGGCTGCGCACATATTTGGAGTAAGGTGCCTTGCCGCTGGAGGCAGCAACGCAATGCGCAGCGCGCGCTATGTTGTGAATGAGGGATGGAATGACGTCAGTGCGCGAATGTCAACAATGTAGCGATTGAGAGTAGGCGTTTCATTTGAGTGTAACAAACAGAGGAGAAGGAGCCGCACGCTGCAGAGATCACCACACACACATTTACATACACGCATTTTTATAAACACTTCTACAACCATAAACGTGCTTTTTTCCTCCTAAAGAAAAAGAAATATTGAAAGAGTGCACCGCAAAACGTGATCTCCCTGCAGCCCGGGGGCTTTAGGAGTCTGCAAGGAAGTCATCATGTGAAAAAAAAACAAACATATATTTGCTAAACGGACAAAAGGGCTGGATCACAAGGGAAAAAAGCTAGGCTGAAGGTGAGTTGCATGATTATTTTTGCTCGATGCGTGTGTGCGTTACATGTGATTCGTCTGTCGTAAATGGAAACGGAGCGCCAAACTTGTGTTTTTGAGTGGGCTATTTCACAGCTACCAGGTACTTGGAGGATATGTCACAAAATATTGTCAAATATCACAGAAGGGGAAAAACTCGACCGCATGCCTACTTGGGTTTTCTTCAGCTGAAAACAAACTCCTTTTAAACGTAAGGTTACCACATCCTGTTGTGCAGCAGTGACAATAGTTTGAGCGTGTTTACTAGTAGTGGGATGCACTGCGATCCCGGGGGGAGGAGGGGTCTTGTTTTCGCTTAAAGAAAATAAGTTGTCACTCGGCCTTGACCGATCATAACAACGACGGAGACCCCCGGTGTAGATTCCCGCCTCCTTTTCTTCCTATTGAACGGATAGGTTAAGAAATAAAGCGGGTTGCAATCGTTTAATAATTATCGCAACGGTTAATATTAT
The DNA here is from genome assembly GCF_001515605.1 of Sinocyclocheilus anshuiensis. NCBI lineage: Eukaryota > Metazoa > Chordata > Actinopteri > Cypriniformes > Cyprinidae > Sinocyclocheilus > Sinocyclocheilus anshuiensis. The sequence continues at coordinate 1,188,773 of NW_015552582.1, read as the reverse complement.
TAACATAATAGGATTTTTATTTTTTTGCCGTAATGATTACCCAGTTAATATATTTTATACAAATATGCACGAGGGTTTAATCTAGAGAGCAGGGGCTGCATATCAGCTCATCGCTGATTCAAAGAGCAATCGGATAAAAATGCACGGCTGTCCGGAAAATGTGCTTACTGCAGTGGGTTGTAAAAATGGGAAGCAAGCTGTCTTTGTTCTGCGCAGCACATCTCTGATGTAAACCACAGCCACTGCATTGCACACTCTGATTAATCCCCATAAAATCAGCAGAATATTTGCTGTGTAAGGGACGGCGAGCCTTATTTGGCTCAGCAGCCAATGCAAACGTCTCGACTACCATTTAAAGGAACGGGGACCGTTTTCAGCGCGCGCGCTGGAATGCTGGATCTCCGGTCTTCATAAAGCAACCGATGAACTTCCCTCAGTGATGCAGGTGTTTCGCATTAAGTTCCGCGTTGAATAATGCAACTAATTTAACGGACACCAGCAGAGGTGGATGAAATAAGCGTGGGCGCGAGCGTTCGGGAATGTGGTGTCATACTTCTCTTTCTGCTATTGTATGACGCTGGAGCGTATTTTTGGTGCAGAAGTTTATGTGGATAGGTTATAAGTTGTTATGAATGACTTGGTGGTTTTATTTCCCAGATTTAAATCATCAATTCCCGCTTATGCTTTAATAAAGACACTTAATAATAATGTAAATGATTTAGATATAGTGCTGAGAATCCTGTACGATAATAAATAATAACGATAATAAATAGGCTACACTTATATTTTTATAGGATTCCCAACACAGTCAGTTCATTTAATTAATTAATGAATTCCGGTTATTCGGTGAGTGAGATGACAGGCGTCGGAATGAATCAATGTTATGAGGGCATTTGAAATGAGGTGATGCAGCAGTTTGAGCTGCGCGTACATTCCTTTGTCTGCGGCGCTACTGAACCAGATACATGACAGACTGAAACGTTCAACCGTCACCATGTCTTTGCTGCATATTTGTGCATCAGCTTCGAATTTTAAATACATTTCCTATCGCCCTAATAATAGCCTATTAATAGGATCGCTTTGTTAACACTTGTTTGTTTTATGAAACTGTTTACACTTGCGCCCTCCCCCTTCTAAGCGTTCAAGGTAGACTGTAGCAACCCATAGCTAACGAAACCTACGTTATTGTCTTATTTGAAATGAATGTGATTTTAGGTTTGTAAATTGATTAGAATATATAGAAACACGTGCATAATCTCGTGTTGCAGATATGACGCCATGTTTTTTTTTTGTTTTTTTTTTACAATCTCATGTGTTCAAGCTCAACACTGTCCCTCCCCTGATGGAGATCACAGATATCCATTTTGCATCAGCAGATGTCTTAAAGTGATAGTTCTTTAAAATAGTGAACATTCAGTAATCATTGACGTTTACTCAAATTGTTAACTTTCTTCTTTTCGTGGAACACAAAAGGAGATGTTAGGTAGAATGACAGGCTCAGTCACCATTCACTATCATTGCATCTTTTTTGCATCATACAGTGAAAGTGCATGGTGACTGAGGCTGTCATTGTGCCTGAAATCTTCTTTTGTGTCTAACAGAACGAGGTCCTATGGGTTTTGATTGCATGTAAATGATGCAAACTGAAGCTTAACAAGCCTAACTTTAGTAAATGCAACAAATATTTGTGTAGCACTATAGGTCTGTGGTTTAAGGTAAATTTACCTGAAGTGTATGCTGATTTGTCTATTAGAACATATTTGCATACATAAAAAAATATGTGTGCTCTTTATTCTGGGTTTTAAATCTTTTAGATGCCATGGACCTCTAAATATGATTATCCTTTTTGCATCCTTTTGCAAAATGTAATAAGTTACTGAATATATTTTGATGAAAAAAGCCCCAATTTTTATACTGTGAAAAATTAATATTATAAATATGTGGAAAATATTGTGTGAAAAATACATTACATTACATTATTATGTTTTTTTCTACTTGTTGTAATGCTGTACTGTTAGTTGTATTATTTATTCAAGTAGATGTATTTAATTTATTTTAATCAACTTTTAATTGTTTAAATTAAATTTAAATGTAACATTTTGAATTTATTTCATGATTTTACTTTATTAGTAGTAGTAGTATTTATATTAGTAGTATTTATATTATTATATATTAGTATTTCTTATTTATTTATTCAGTTTAATCTTATTATTAATTTATTTTTAAATTTCTTTACAGCATTTTTTCTAAACTTTTTCATGGACCCCCAAACACCCCGGGCCCTAATTTGAAAACTCCTGTTACCATACATAAATCTCCTCCTATCCCATGTAATGTAAGCTGTCTTGTTGAATTTGAACAGATGTACATTTTCTTATATGGAAAGAAAGTGAGTGCAAAAAAAAAAAGCCCCTGTCAGCACTCATAATAAAATCATATTCTCAGGGAGGATGAGTCTGTCTGACCTGAGTCTGCAGCGCAATTAATAGCTTCATTAAGATCCCCCGCCATTACTAATATTCCACCCTCAGCGTGTTCTCTCTGTCATTCTCTCATGATTTGCTTTCTTGCTCACTTCTGATCAGTCAAATTTATTATAGACTTAGAATTAGGATTAATTATTCATCACATGCAAATTCTGTAAATGAACGAATTATTGTATTATTTTTATTCTTATGATCTTTTAAGAAAATGTCCGAATATACTCCATTCAAGATCACGTAACAGTTTAACAGCAGTTTTTTGTCCAGGCGTTCTCATGCTGATGATTCATGAACTGACAGGCATTAAGAATAATCTTTCTATGGAGCCTATCCCATTGTCGTTGATTGTTTTGGATGGCATTGAGTAACTAGAGTAGGAAAATATACCAGTATTTCACATCAACCTCATTAATGCCTAATGATTGATATTGGATTAAGTAGATTTTAAACTCTCATGCATCATAGTACTGGAACAGCAGTGTTCTGGTACATTTAAGATTTTACAAGTTTTAGCATTTCTTCTCTCCCGCCTGTTTAAATAAGCCCACCAGTAAAGCTCTTCACAGAGAATAAGAGCCTTGGGTATGAAAACATGTTCCCATAGCCGTCCCACGTCAGCACTAAGGCATGTTTGACAGAGTTCCAGCCTCTGAGAGGGGGAAAAAGGAAAAAAGAGAGAGATTGAGAGAGTAAGCTGAGCCATTTAAGTTCAGACAGGGCTTTTTTTCTGTTCTCACATGGCATTTTGGGTGGCAGTGAGTGATTGGCATCATCAGTCACTGCGCAGTGAGCGTGTCTGTAATGGCACACAAACCCGCAGACAGTGTTCGGTCTCATCAGTGTTTGTGCCAAGGCAAATCTCACTGGCTGTTGCCACAGGCCAAATCCTGATTGGACTGTTTTGTTCTAGGATTTTTGGGATTGCCTGCTTGTGTTGTTACCTTAGTCAGATTATAAATCAGTTCATCCGGGTAAAACTGTCTCATTTGAAAGTTTGAAATGAGACTCGTCGCTGTCATGCAGTGCTCTTAAATTGTGTTAAAATGCAAAGAAAAAAACAAATAAATAAAAATGATTGACAGGCCGGTCCACATCTGGCCTGAATTGAGCTCCAGTTAAAAACAACAAGCGCAAACGAGCAGGAAGTTTATGGGTGGAATAGTGGAAGCGTTCAACTCAATGGAAGCCCATAAAAACCACACCAGGAATTCCATAACAGTCAACAGTCTCTCTGGCCCACAGCAGCGTGCGGAAACAGAATTCCACTCGGAGCGCTGAATTAACACAATTACCGTCACGTTCGGATCATTGCTTTTTAAACTCCTTCTTTGTGGGAGTTCTGTTTTAAGCTGAATCGAGGGATTTATGTGTGTGGTTATTAATGGATGACGTGTGTCTGTCGGATTTTCGGTGCTTCCTCCTGGCGGCGTCAGCTCTGAGCGAGCAGTAAACACACAGCACAACTGCTGTTTTGATACTGTCAGCCTCTCTCGCACATAGTAAACCTCTCCCGTTCTGCTCTCTTTCTCATTGATCCTTTTCTCAATGTACACTAGAGTTCAAAAGTTTAGGGTCAGTAAGATTTTTTTTTAACATTTCTTTAGTAAATTAATACTTTAACTAAGCAAGGATGCATTAAATTGATCAAAAGTGGTAGTAAATACATTTAGAAAGATTTCTGTTTCAAAATAAATGCTGTTCTTTTGAACTTTTTATCCATCCAAGAATCCTGAAAAAGTGTATCACTAAAAATAATAAGCAGCTCAACTGTTTTTAATTTCAGTAATAATAAGAAATGTTTCTTGAGCACTAAATCAGCATATTAGAATGATTTCTGAAGGATCATGTGACACTGAAGACTGGAGTAATGACTGCTGAAAATTCAGCTTTGTCATGTAATAATAATTTGTAATAATATTTCACAATCTTATCTGTAGTTTGTATCAAATAAATGCAGCCTTTGTGAGCATAAGAGACAACTTATATGAACTTACATGAAAACTTATATGAATGGTGTATGATCAGATATATTATTGATAGTTGTTCTGAGACTTAAATAAAGGTCATTTAGGACCACTAGTGATATTTGTCATAATCAGTGTTGCTTAATTATTATTGTCATTATGAATTGTTTCTTAATTTAATATTGTGGCCGTGTAGGACTGTAAAAGCAGTTGTAGTGTTGTTCTAACTATGTCAAGAGAAAAATGGAAACTAGCCGTACCTGTTTGAATAACAACGAGGGGCGAAATGCAGTTTCATGTATTTTCTTTTTTAAATCAAGCTGATAAGTGTTATAGTTTACTCAGCTGTCGCTCTTTTTTATTTACAGAGCACATCATCTGCAGTCATTTGTTATTTTGTTCCTGTTTCTGTGGCAGGTATTTACCGCAAAGTTGTTTGCCATTGTGAAACTATGCTGTTTCAATTTACGGCAAGTTTGGTTTCACCGTTTGAGCATGTTGCGCTGCAGGTTTTAGAGTATGCTTGTGTATGTGCACATGCTTACAGTACCTGTACATGTTTGATATTATTTCTGATGATTTTTTTTTCCACCATACTGGCCAGAATTTTCATATAAAAATTATTTGTATCTTTAAAATAAAAAAATAAAAAAAGTTCTAGTCTAAAATGCTGTGGCAGAAATCATGCATTTGCATGACCAGTTGAGTCACACCTTCGGCATATTATTTACTTTAAAATGAATGTCTGTCTTCATCTACCCATCCTTATGTCTCTCCAAACCGGTATGACTTTTTCCTGTGGAACAAAATTTCAAAGCTGCTTTTTTTCATACAGCAAATGTGCAGGGTGATCACTATATATTATTACAATTTAAAATAACCATTTTCTATTTTAATATATTATAAAATTAAATTGATTCCTGTGATGACAAAACAGAATTTTCATCAGCCATTACTCCCATCTTTAGTGTCAGATGATCCTTCAGAAATCATTGTTAATATGCTGATTTGGTGCTCAGGAAATATTTCTTATCATCACAGCTGAAAATAGTTTTTCTGCTTAATATTTTTTGTAGAAAAAGTGATACATTTTGCTTATGCTTGTTTGATGAACACAAAGTTCAAAAGAACAGCATTTATTTGAAATAGACATATTTTGTAACATTATAAATGTCTTAAAGGGATAGTTCACCCAAAAATGAAAATTCTGTCATTAATTACTCACCCTCATGTCGTTTCAAACCCGTAAGACCTTCGTTCATCTTCGGAACACAAATTAAGATATTTTTGATGGAATCTGAGAGCTGTCTGACCCTGCATAGACAGCAACACAACTGAAATGTTCCCAAGTCCAGAAACGTAGCAAGGAGATCTGTAAAATAATCCATGTGACATCAGGGGTTCAACCGTAATTTTACGAAGCTACAAGAATACTTTTTGTGCGCAAAATAACAAAAAAAACGACTTTATTCAACAATTCGTCTCCTCTGCATCACCCTGTAGCGCCATTTTGGAGAATATCCGCTGGACGTAAACAGCGTATGCTGTGTCAGCTGCGTCACGCCGGGTCTGTTTCCTATGTTGTTGTGATTTGATCTGAACGAAAACAGCGTATCCGTGTGAAATACCGCACACCGTGATAAAAGCATTAGCAATTAATCGCAACATGAAAATTTGATACCGGCATATCCCTAGACACAGCTGACACAGAACAACATGCGCTGTTTGCGTTCAGTGGATATTCTCCAAAATGGTGCTACAAGGTGATGCAGATGAGACGAATTGTTGAATAAAGTCGTTTTTTTTTTTCTTTTGCGCACAAAAAGTATTCTCGTAGCGGTTGAACCCCTGATGTCACATGGATTATTTTACAGATTTCCTTGCTACGTTTCTGGACTTGGGAACATTTCAGTTGCGTTGCTGTCTATGCAGGATCAGACAGCTCTCAGATTCCATCAAAAATATCTTAATTTGTGTTCCGAAGATGAACGAAGGTCTTATGGGTTTGAAACGACATGAGGGTGAGTAATTAATGAAAGAATTTTCATTTTTGGGTGAATTAACCCTTTAACAGTCACTTTTGATCAATTTAAAGGATTAGTTCACTTCCAGAATAAAAATTTCCTGATAATTTATTCACCCTCATGCAATCCAAGATGTTCATGACTTTCTTTCTCGAGTTGCAAAGAAATTAAGGTTTTTGAGGAAAACATTCCAGGATTTTTCTCCATATAATGGACTGTGGAGGAAATTTTATTTCTATCTGAAAAATAATATTATTATTAGTATTATTTGCTTCACTGTACTAAAGAGTGTTCATCCGCATTTGATGAAGGTATAAATGTTGAGTTTGGGTGTTTCCTCTTTGTCACACTCTGCAGTCAACTTGGATGCCTGTATGACTGTTGAACTTTTCTTGCAGGAAAATAAATATTCAAAAGACTTTTGTTCAAATATAATATTCAAAAGGTCCAAATTTGCTGTTTCAGTGCTGCTTCAAAGGGCTCTACACGATCCGGGCCAAGGAATAGGGGACTTATCTAGCGAAATGATTGTTCATCTTCTTAAAAATAAAATGTATATACTTTTTAACCACAAATGCTCATCTTGCACTAGCTCTGCGATGCACGTCCGCAAATTCACGCATTATGTAATCACGTAGGAAAGGTCACACATGGTTCGTTCTTCTTCTGTGTACTCCAGTTCAAGAAGGTAGGGTAGGGCAAAAAACTCAATCTAATTTTCTCCTCCAACTTCAAAATCGTCTGACATTGTTGTTTTACCTTTTTTTGTAAAGAGCGTTTGACTTTCTTTGCACGTGACCTTTCCAACGTGACTGTGTAATGCATGAAGTCGAGCTAGTGCAAGATGAGCATTTGTGGTTAAAATGTATATACATTTTTATTCTTTTAAGAAAATGACCGATCATTTCACTAGATAAGAACCTTATTCCTTGGCTGGAATCATGTAGAGCCCTTTGAAGCTGCACTGAAACTGCAATTTGGACCTTCAGCCCGTTGGTCCCCATTGAAGTCCATTATATGGAGAAAAATCCTGGAATGTTTTCCTCAAAAACCTTAATTTCTTTGCGACTGAAGAAAGAAAGACATGAGCATCTTGGATGACACTGGGATGAGTAAATTATCAGGAAATTTTTATTCTGGAAGTGAACTAATCATTTAATGCATCCTGGCTGAATAAAAGTATTAATTTCTTTCCGCCCATATAAGTTTAAAGCTAAGTGCATCTCCTCTTGGAGATTTCTGTGGATGACTCGTCCTGTGTGTGTGGGGTGTGTGTGTGTTTGTTCTGCGGCTAAATTTGGATCTGTCATCCCTGTCAGAATATTCATGCCTGCAGCTGCTGAGTCACATGTGCGCTGCAACTGGAGAACCCTGGAGAACGGCAGACCACTATCACGCTGTTCCATCTTTCAGACTTGTTTGGTTAATTTCACTGTGCTTTGCATGCTCATTCATGTAACTGTTCTTTACTCTGCAGTCTGCAGCTCATTCATTCTCACACTCTCCATGTGCCAGACATCTCCCTCCTCTCCTCATCTCCTTTGCATTCCCCTTAGAGTGGGAGTTTAAACCAATAGAAAGTTTAGATCAAAGTGAGGCTGACTCAGTCTGTCCTGTTTGTGATAGAGCAGTTAGGCTCAGCATACAGCTCATACTGTGCTGCTGACTCACAGATGATAGAACGGTTAGATCCAACAGGTGGCTCGCTCCCATTAGAGCTGTTAGGTCCAACTGGTAGCCCTCAAAGATTCCACATCATAGGAAGCTTATATGTATATTCTTAAAGAAACTGCAGCCGACACCAGAAACAAGTCTGTATCTATCGCATCATATGTCTTAACATGAGGTGAAGAGGGAAATTTACCCACCAAACTTTGCACACAGCCTACACAAAGTGCTACACAATGGTTGGCTAAAATAAATGTGTTGAAAAGGAGTTGAGAGTCTAGTGGTTTTTTTTTTTTTTTTTTGGTTAAACTTGATTTATCTCTGTTATCTCTATTGTTTGTGGATGTAAAGCCCAAGAGATGTGACTGTTACAATGACACACATATTATAAATTAAACATTGTTTTACAAGACAGTCATTTGTAATTTTAGGGATTTTGACTATTACAATTTATATTAATTTAAACATTTCATTGTATATTACATTATTTTAGAACAAATATTTATATTAAGAATATATATTTAATTACATTTAATTGTAAACATTATATTTTAATGTATATTTAAATGCACACCATTAAAAAATGCTAATACTACCATTGAAAAGTTTGGAGTCTGCAAGATTTTTTTTATGTTTTTGAAAGAAGTCTCTTATGCTCACCAAGGCTGCATTTATTTGGTCAAAAATACAATAAAAACAGTAATATTGTGAAAAATTATTACAATTTAAAACGTTTTTTTTTTAATAAATTTTAAAATATTAAAAAGTTATTCCTGTGATGCAAAGCTGAATTTTCAGCAGCCATTACTCAGTCTTCAGTGGCATATAATCCTTCAGAAATAATTTTAATATGCTGATTTGATGCTGGAGAAACATTTCTTCTTATTATTTGTTAAATAACAGTTGTGCTGCTTAATATTTTTTGTAGAAACAGTAATAATACACTCGTTTTTCATAAATTCTTTCCTCAATAAAAAGTTCATGAGTTTTTTGTAAAAGGTAAGAGTTTTTAAGAGCTTGTAAGATTTTTACTTTTTATCAGTTTAATGCATCCTTGTTGATTAATAATATTAATTAAGTTATTAAAAGTATCCATTTCTTTCAAAAAATCTTACTGACCCCAAACTTTTAAATGGCAGCATATTTAAATTATATATTTAAAAGTATGTTTTTTTTTTTAAACAATATATTTAACATTGCAGGGTATTCTAAATGAACAAATTTTGTCTAGCAAAGTTAACTTCTACAGAAATCCCCTGGCCAGTATGCAGGGTACAGTGTACATTAGTAGGCACCATGGGAATTGGAAACAGCTTGTACAGTGTCACTGGATCTCAGTTTGCAATTCTCCCTCTCTTTTTCACACTCTTAACTGTTCCAGCATTATTTATGCGCTGATGTGCTGCTGTCTGCAGAAATCTCCAGGCCACCTTATCAATGCTTGGCTGCTCCGAAGCCTTAAGCTCAGAGTTCTTCAGTGCTTCTCTCTCCAGAAACGACAAACAGGCAATCAGTGACCTGAGTGAAGCAGGCAGGAGTGTCTTAACTGCCTGCAAAACAGCCACTCCAAGTGCTGCAGTGAATGTAGGCCAGGCACAGCCTCAGGCAATTACACAGACACACAATCTTATATACATTATATACATGGACAAACTGTCACACACACATGAATCAAAATGGTTTCACACCACAATAGGACTAAGGAAACCTGCGTGGGAGGGCAGGGGTGTCACTGGCCTGTGTCGGTACAGATGAGTCATATGCAGTGTGCTGTGTCAATATTGATGCTCAGTCTAAATATAACCTACACACCATACCACAAAACTTACTAAAGCACATACACACACACTAGAGCCACCCAGCCTGGAAAATATGTTTGTTGTGTCTTTTTTTTTTCCTATGCTGTTGAATGCTTTCCTGTATATTTTAGCATATATGAAAAAAGGGAAAATGTTGCTATGAATGTTTCATGCCCTTACACATTTATGTGAATGGTTCAGAATTGGAGATTAATGCCCATCTGGATATGTGTGCCAGCAGAAGTCAGATTTATACAAGTGTCGATTTTTTTTTCTCCTCTCCATAAGTGCGTCACTGGATGCTCTGTCGAGGCTTATCCCAGGTGAACATACCACAGCTATGCTGTCAAAACCTCCGCTTCACACTCTTCGTTAGAGAAAAGGTTTTGAGTTGGATTGAAAAAGCAAAAGAGACAGTTCCTGTACCTTGGCAGCTTCATTTTCGGATTCCTTAGAGTTGCAGCCAACCACAACTTGCAAAAAAAATATGGATGTTTTTGACCTCTCTCTCTTTCTTTTTCTTCATTACTCCATATGGGATTGCTGTATGGGACAGCAGTAATTTAAAACAATGTCGGCTTAGAGCCTGAATGAACTGTGCAGCTGGAGGTGTGTAAGTGTGTGTGCATCCTGTGAGACTCGCACAGGTGGTGAGGGGGAGGGGTAAGAGGTGGGCGTAGAGCAGCAGGGGTGGCGTGACCACTTCCTGTCTCAAATATACAGTAAATCGGTCGTGTCTTTACCAAATCAACACCGTGCACCGGTGGTGGCTTTACGCTGCCTGACAGAAACCTCTTATTGGTTGAGCTCTTGCAGTGTGGCTTGTAGAACAAGACAGCTTTTCTTTGTTCTGTCTTTATTTACGTAGAGATGTGTTTGCGGTGTCTTAAAGGAGAACGATACCAACAGTTTAATACAACGAAGGTTAGAAACCATACGTGAGTGCACAAACGCACACAAAAAAACACATTTGACATTTTTGTCAAATGTTGCAGCGGTAAACAAAAGGCTGAGGTCAAAGGAAATTATGTTTCTGCAGAATGGAAAAGATTAAACGTGGTATTTGAGAGTTCGCTGTCATATAGCAGAGTTTGACGCACGGAATGCTGCTTTGACTTGCCTGAGGTGGGAAGTTTGACATGGGTTTGCACAGAACAGAATTACAGTTTCTTAACTTGAGAGTGCAATGGTCACGACCACAGACCTCAAAAGCTTTGAATGTTCTATACACACTCCATATAATACTGCTGTAATGAATGCATTGATCCATAAATGGATCTCTCTCTGTACGCCGGTCAGAGTCAAGCTCGATTTATCTGGTAGCTGATAGAGAAGCTGGTCCGCCCACTGTTAGGTACGGACAGATTTATGCGCCTGCCGCTCTGTGCTGCAGTCAATAGCTGTGACCTTAACTTACAGTCAACAGGTTTAAGTGCCAAGGGTCAATAAGTCCAAGAACCGGTCATTCCAATGATGAGTGTGTTGAAAGAAAGCATGCTGCAGCCTTTAATTGTCAAGCTAAGACTCCACAAAAAAATCTTTAGTTTGCTGTAAGTGTTATAGGTGCTATATTTGATTTGTGCATATTATTTATTTATATGCTTAAAATGTTAATGTGGACATTTCCCCAAAAGATTGTCTGTGGATCTGTGTGATGTACTGTGATATGTATGATTTTTAAATTGTTAACTAAACAATTTATAATAATAAAATAATACTTTTAAGAAGTATTAACAATGTTAATTGGTTAAAAATAGCTTTGTTTGGCTTTTTTTTTCAAAATACTAAATCTTTCAAATTATTCAAATTGTTATTTGAAAAATGTTTTTTAAATAGTTTTTGGTTAGTTAGATTATTTGTTTTAAAGAACAAGGAAAGAAGCAACATTAATTTACAAATTAAAAAAAATAATTCTGAAACGGTTTAAAAAAATGCTCATTTACAATATTTTCTGTATATTCTGGATTATTTACGGTATGTTATGAATGTGGCTCTTAGTTTATATTAAAAACTTTTTTTTTTTTAAATGAAACCATTTATTTTTAATCTTTTAGGTTATAGTCTATATTTTCTCAGTAATTTGTGGTTCTTCTTCTGTTTTGGATACAGGTGTTTGTATTATATTTTTATGTGTTTTTAAATGTGTTTGCAATAATCTTTGTATTGCACATATTTGTACAGTTTGATACAGGCAGTGGACGTGGTTTTTAACATTTAAAAATGTTTACATGAAGCATGTTCCAAGAAAAAGAAACAAGCATGTATTATCACATGAATCTAACAAGCTTTGTTAGTTTTCAATGATTTTCTGTTTTCTAATAAATTGACAAATTTTATGTCATATTTTAAACATATATGGAACTTTACATGGTTTTATTTTATGCTTATTTTAAGTTTAGATTATTGTCTTTAGATGTTTTTCTTATCTTTTACCATTACATTTTTTACAATACAACCATTGCAAGTTTATTTTACCGGTGAATACACTTTTCACCAACTGTGACAGGAAAATCATGTACAATGCAAAAACTGCCATTATAACTTATACAGAATATACAGAAAAGCTTTAGAAAAAAAGAAATAGTTTTACAGTTAAACAGTTTTAGGCTTTACTAAAACCTTGACTAAAATCTCAATTAAAGCTGACCAAAATAAAGTAATTAATTAAAAGAAAAAGTCACATGTATATTTAAGATAATTAGTGCAAAAATCAAGAATGGTAAACATTCATTAACATGCATTGAAATTCATAGTAAACCAAATTAGGTTTACAATGTTTCTGAAACTACAAATGATGTTGATCACTTTACAAACACGACATGATCACTTTGTAAACTGTAGTTCACAAGTGTTTCTGTTGTTGTTCTGGCAGAAGATCGTTACATCATTTATTTAGAACAAGCGTGATGTAAAACAGGTGCCTAAACCTGTCGGTTTTGCCTCAAAAGATGTAGACTGTCATTTGTTGTTGTGATTATCTGAGAAAGATATGATGTATGATAATAAGAAATTCACTGTTCATTACAGGAAAGGAAGTATGGCTGAGGTTTACAGTCAATGAAGTCCGAGGGGCGTGTGTTAACGTGACAGAGGTGGAGCTTACTCCACACAGAGAGACGTTCCTCTCTTTGAAGCCCTGTGCTGTCGACCCTGAAAACCCAGCCGAAAACTGTTGCTGGCGCTGCACCACAACATGCTTCTCAATCCCACAGTCACACAGGAGCATCTCAGCGCATGCTAACACTCGGAGCTGTCATTGTCACCTCCCGTCAGAGCAGTCAAACAATGGAACAGACCACTGTGAGTGATCAAATTTGAGTTGAATTTCATGGTTTTTGCTTTTACACCTCAATGCATGTGCATAAAAGATGGGCGCCTTGTTCTGTCAGGCTGTATCACCAGGTTTAGGATTGCTATCTTGTTTTGTTGGATGTGTTTGCAAGTCAGAAAGACATTGTCAGATTTTATATAGACCCAGCAGCCTTAAAAGATCATGGAAGTGGATCACATTCACAGAGGTATCAGGTCGGGCGGGTAAATGTTTGACAGTTGTCCTCAAACGTCCCTCCAAACCTCCAGTAGTCCTCTTGTAGAGTTTGAATGAAACAACCTGCAATCTTGCAAAAATATCTCTATTAAACATTGCATATCTAGTGTTTAGTTTCAGTTAGGAAGTCTGCCATTTTGAAGAGAGGGCACTTTGAGTGCGAAATTGCACCAATAAAAAATAGATTTGTTAAAAGTGTTGTTTTTCTACTCTAGTTCACGTACTTCCATTTCTGAAGTCTCTTGCAAAGGAAATAAAGCTTCCTTTTCACAGTTTCCTCTCCAGGTGCTGCAAATATCAACCGTATCAATAAATATCAAGCCGCAAACTGACTGCAATTTTAACTCGATATAGAAAAACAACTTTCATTGTAGCTAAATTCCTGCCAGAAGGTTCAATCTAATTGTGACAGCATCATAGTACCTTGTATCTTTCTTTCCCTGAACATTCAGACATATATTCCAGTTGAACTTTTAATATGGTGAAGCGGCTTTCGTTGCTGTGAGAGGAAAAGATTTGAACATTCTGAAATGTGACTCTGAAATCCTTGAGTGAACGGCCTCACGTGAACCTTGTGTGGATGTAAAGTCAAGCCTCATATCCTGTCTTCATTAGAGGACTATTAAAGAGGACAAAAGAAAGATCTGTCTCAGGGTCATTTGACTCACTCAGAAACTTACACGGGTAAAGCTGGTGGTTATTCAGCCTAGAAAGTTCTTAGGTATGACATGTTGGAGAGCAGATTTCTCGGCATAATGCAGGCCAGAAAGGCACAATCCCATGATTTTTGCTTGAGGAGAAGAACTTATGCAGATCTCCTGATGTTGTCAATGTCAGCCATGCCACATCAAAAAAGTGACAAAAAGTGGAATCCAGATGTTTGAGGCCACTAGTGAAAATGCTTCTGTTTTGCATTTTTCTAATTAAATACAAAATGTTTCAGCGCAAATCGTATTAATTTCAGAATGTCTTAGTATTTGGTTCAACCCTCTTTTGCTTTAATGACAGCAGCACTCCACAGGTTTGTGGAGCATGTTCTTCAGCATGATCTGTGATGATCCAAAGAACATCTTGAGCTTCAGTGGAAGAACATCTGACCATCTGTACAAAGAGTCACATGATCCATGTCTTCTTTAATTAGTGACCTAGAAATAGTTTATAATAATTTTTCCCATTTTACGGCATTGCATTCCTTTGTTTAAAGGGGTCATGTGATGTTGCTAAAAAAGAACATTATTTTGTGTATTTGGTGTAATGCAATGTGTTTATACGGTTTAAGGTTCAAAAAACACATTATTTTCCACATAATGTACATTATTGTTTCTCCTCTATGCCCCGCCTTTCTGAAACGCGTCGATTTTTACAAAGCTCATCGTTCTGAAAAGCGAGGTTTGCTCTGATTGGCCAAGCTATCCGTGTGTTGTGATTGGCTGAATACCTCAAGCGTGTGACGGAAATATTACGCCCCTTAACATACTGTGTTTCCGTGTGTCCCGGCGCGACGAGACAAAAACAATAAAACCCATTTGGGCGGTGTTATGCAAATCTTCCCAAACAGTGACGTAGACATGTGGGGGCGTGTTTAAACGAGGCGTTTTAGGAGGGCGTGGACAAGTCTTAACTTTTATAAAGATTATCTCTTTGGATTTGAGACTTTAGACTTTGCAACTTTACAGATCTTCTTTATGCACCAAGAGCTTGTAACACTCCAAAGAGAAAGGACAAATTGAAATCGCATCATATGACCCCTTTAAAGTCATGATGAAACTAAAGTAATGACAGATCTTTTCTTCTGTATACATCCGAGTGTAATGGATTTTCAAAAAAGATTATAAGATGTAGGCGTTGCTTGCAAGCTTGAAGGGCGGGGTTTAAGCGGACTAAATGATTGGAGAAATCCGGCATTCGTCACCAGAGAGAAGTAATTTTCACAGGAAGAGCCCGTTATGACATTTTGATTTGACGAGGGCAAATTAATAACAAAAAAAATGAAACCTATATGGATGAATTGTTCACAATAAGATCTATAATCTGCATTTAGAAAATAGTCAAGTCGACTTACATTTTCAAAATTCTAAAACTTTCCAGTTTTAAATCAGATTTCCAGTCTCAGTATGCAAGCTCAGATTTTAATGCCATGTAAAACAGTTGGCTTTAAAGTACATAGATTGATTATGTACATCTAAAGTTATCTCATGCAAATGTTTTTTCCATATTCATAAATTGATTATTTGCGATGTTTTATTTAAAAAGTCTGTAATCAGTGACATGGCAAGTTTACTGTATATCCTCCATATACGGCTATCGTCTGTATCTGTCCTCGGTTCTTCCTCAGAGCGTGTGCATACTGTGAGGCAGCGATCTGTCCCATTCCCAGCGTGCTTTTCTGCATGTGCAGCATGGGGTGAAGCCAGTGAAAGAGGACATTGTTCGTGTTCGTAGTGAGGCATGTTGCATGCACTTATAACTCTTGAGTGGGTGACATTTCCCCCATCATGCACCAGGAATGCCTTTGAATGACTGGATTGTGTGGAAAGGAAAAGCAGCAGGCGTTCAACGCTTTTGTTTTTATTTTTCGCTCTCCCATCTCTGTCGCAAACTCAGCAACACCATTACTTAGCCTTATTAAAGGAATCATTCAAACAAAAAAACGAAAATTGTCATCATTTACTCACGTTGTTCCAGACCTGTAATGCATTCTTTCTTCTGTGGAACACAAAAAAAGATATTTTGTGCATATAATGAAAGTCAGTGGGGTCCAACACAACATTGGACCCCATTGACTTTCATTATATGGTCAAAACATTTGATGGTGAGTAGATGATGAGAGAATTTTCATTTTTTGGGTGAACTATCCCTTTAAGTAATGTAACCGGTGAACATAACTCACTTTACAACTTTGTGTTTTGCATTAAGCCAGCTAACAAAGTGGATGGAGGAAAAAGAACATAAAGGAAAGAGTGATTTGAGTATGTTGTAATGTCATGGATTAAGATGCCCGGCGCAGCTGCATCGGGGCCGAACTGTACAGTGGTGTGTTTTTCATTCTCTCCCATGTCCGAGAGCAATGACTCGTTAAAACGTGTGACTCAGAACGGCTTGTTTGTGAGCAGACCACCTCCAGAGTTTGAGTCACAGGCTTCAGCTATTGATTCAAGTCTTCCGCTTGTGCCTAACAAAGAAAACAAATGGCTTTCACGTCTCTCCCTCCATCTCATGCATTCTTTTCTCTCAAAGGGCATTGATTGATGAAGCCACACAAGTGAAGGGTCCCGATGCCACGGGGGGCTCTCGACTCTCAGTGATGTAATGTTTCTAAGGTCTGATAAACGAGTGGATTTGATGCAATAATGGATATGAAAACAAAGATTTTGAGATTTTTCTAAACATGTGCTCGTTTGTTTTCATTGAGTCTCAGAGGAGAGTTCGCTGTCCGTGAGTTTTGGCACTTACGTCATGGAATTTGGTGACATTTATGTCCATTCAGCGAGGGAAACCTTATGTGGGAAATCAGTTTGGAAGATTTCCAAAGATTAAATGACACAAAATTGCCTATTGATTTCAAAATAGGAGCACAAGCAAACATTTCATCATATACTAATGAATGAATCACAATCCCACCCTTTAGCAACACCCTGAGGGGTTACTTGATATTTCATGTGCTTTTTAATATGACAGGTAAACCTTTGGAAATGACATTGGCATTCAGTTTGTAAATGACCATTTTGTGTTGGCTTGCGTAGCTTCTTTTCAGCCATTTCCTTTGGTTATTTTAGAAATCACAAATGCGACACCGGCCTCTAAGTTCATTTTACTGCCCCGTGAGAAACTTCGGGCTATGACACCATCTCCTGTTCTGGGTGTGTTTGGGTTCGAGGAGTCTCCTCTGTGTCAAAGAGCTGCTTGTTCAGACTTCCTCCGAAGCTCCAAGCGGTAAGGAGAGCATGAAGTGAAAGGTCATGGAGAACGAGTGAGAGAGAAAGGCTATTTTTAACCCTGCTGTATCATGTATCGCCTCCTACCATGAGATTAGGTGAGGGAAGATATTTCAGGATGCTCTTGGGTAGCCATTTAGGCCAGGTGAAACCAGGTGGTGTTTTCGGCTAATTGGCTTTCTGAAGAAGAAAAATCCATTTCAATGGTCGTCAGGAGGGTACAGGGTGGCCAGTGCCATTATCTGGTCTGTTGCTAGTCAATGTTTCACATATAAACTTTGTGAGTGGCAGTGGATGGAGTGTTTATCACAGCTGCAGTCACAGATGGCACAGTGCAGTAGCCTTGCAGTGCTCTGAAGCTGCTATATAAATGGTACTATGGTAAATAGTCGAGGAATGCTTTGCTCATGCCTGCGAGGGTATGAGCAAATGCATGTGACATTGGAGGACATGCGCACAAGACTTCACTAGAGAGATCTCTGACCTGAGAAAGGTGACACTGAATCCTTCTCAGGTCCTCTCTTTTATTTGCTTTCCTTTGCAGGTGTCTCTTTCTTTCCTTTTGGTCTGTGGGAATGGCCTAATTTTCATTTTTCCCATCATGCAGCTTTCCTCACCCTGTTCATATGGGGTATTGTATAGAGACATCCAGTAGAGGCTAATTTTTTGAAAGTTGATTTCTGTATAAGTTATTAAATATTTACTATGTTACTGCACTTGAAAAGGAAACACATGTTGACCTTTCGTGACAATAGTGGGACATGTAGTCACATCATATGGAGCAAGTTGTCACACTTATGAAATGCACAACAGTTACTAAAACAGAAATTGATTTATCAAATAATTTTGTCCTGTCCAACTTGTTTGGCTGACAAACATTATATATAAGGTAAATGTAATGTGTCCTTGCTGAATAAAAGTATAGCTAGTGAGTTGCAACTCTTGTGACAACTAGCCCCGCTCTCTTACTGTATTATATGCTGCAAATCGTCCAGCATGAACCTTATGTTTGTGTATGTAGCTCAAAGGGGGTTGCATTAATGAAAGCAGAGGAATCCCCAGTCTTCCTGCAGCTCTTGGGTGTTTTGTGTCTCTTTTGTCTCTCTCTTTCTCTCCCTGGTGCTTTCTCACTGTCTGGACTTTGGGAAAAGGGGGACGTTTGTTTCCGGAATGCACCTCCACGCTTGGCATCAGAACATCTTTGTTCGAAAGCGAGGGAAGAAGGTCCGGAGTTGCCGCCAAGGGTTATCGGGGGAGTGGTTTTTTTTTTGGATGGGGTAGGGGGTAAAGCTGCAGCAAAGTTCATTCATTCATTCGTCCGCCCGTCATGGGCCTCTACTTTCTTTTATTTTTAGCCAAATCCATCAGGCTTGACAAGCGGGAAATTTGAGCCAGCGCGGGGCAATGCTCTAGAACCCCCACCCCCACCCCACTCCACACCGTCATTCTTCTCCTGCTCCCTCCCTCTCCATGCCCACACTCGCTTTTCCTCTCCCCCCTGGGAAAAACAGAGCAGAGTTGAGGCTGGATTCAGACAGAGATGTTGAGTCATGTGAGTCTGTGTACACGGGGACAACACTACTTTATACTAATAGAGGGAAGAAGAGGGTGACACACTGCAAAATGTCATTTTTATGATCAGTGTTTTTGACTTGTTTTCAAGTAAAAATATTTTTTTAAATGTTTTAAATTATACATTTATTTGCACAGAATTTTTTGTATATCATGTCTGTCTGTTAGGTTTTTTTCCTTACTTTTTTGCTGGTTTTAAGCATAAATCTAATAATTGTTCTAAAAATAATTTGGGGAAATAAAAAAAAAAAAAAAAAAAAAAAATTTATAAAAAAAT
>NW_015552582.1:1138910-1169455 GCF_001515605.1 Sinocyclocheilus anshuiensis | reverse complement strand
AAAAAAATTGGGGGAAAAAAAAAAAAAAAAAAAAAAAAAAAAATTATAAAATAATAGTATTTAGCATAAATCTAACAGTTTTTCCTAAAAAATGAAATATATATTAATAGAATAAAATAAAATGGAAATCTAACAGTTGTCTTAAAAATAACACAATATTTAGGAAAATAATATAAAATAAAAAAATTGTCAGCATAAATCTAAAAATTGTCCTAAAAATAAATAAATTAAAATTATTTATAAAATAAAATAAATAAAATAAAGTACTGCAATTTCAGTAAACGTATCTGGGTTTTAAGGTTTTGGATTGTTTAAAATATGTTTTAAGGATTGTTTTAAATATGTTTACTGGGAAAACACACCAGACCAATTGATTTAAGACAGCGATTTTTTTTGCAGTGCGGATGAAGTCAAGAGGTGAGCTATGATTAGGGTTGAGAGAGAGAGAGAGAGTTCCTCTGGTTCTTTTATAAGGTAATGTCTGGTGACTCTAGAAGGGGAGACATGTGCGTGATATATTTGAACCCACAGCAGGCAAACGGAGAGCAGGGGAGGGGGCCAAGGTGCCTGCCAGCTTCCTCTCTACCCATCTCCCTTTCTCTTGTCCTGCCTGCCTGCCTGCCCAGTCCAGCATTTGCAGCAGACAGGAACATAGCAGTAAAGTAAAGCCAGAACAAGCCGAAAAGCACACACACACTAAAAGGCAAGTGCCAGCCTTGAGTTTGACCTATTAACCTGCATGTTAATGTCTGACCGCTTCTCTTCGGGCTGTGATGTGTTTACGTTCAATCCAGACAGAGACTCCAGTTCTGCTCTAAAGCAGCATGTTTTGAGTTGGTGCCCACTACACTTAGTTATCTTTTGTATTATGCAAGGGCCATACCGTATTATGTTTCTCTTAAGATATATGGTGGAAAGGAGGCGAGTGTGTGTTTGCGCATGTGTCTGTGTGCGTGTGAGAGAGACGGGTTTCACTGCTCAGTCCTGTTTGAATACACTTGAATTGGAAAGTAGACTGATGGGAATTAGAACATGTGGAATGTTTAGAGTAACAGATAGGATAGAGAAAGAAATGGTAATGAAAAGGTTACATATTTACTGATTAAAAGACTAGTGTAGACTAGCATGAATTTCCGTTGAGGCTGGTTAACCTAAAGGGAGATAAAGCTGGTTTAGTTATTTTTATTTATTTTTTTTCCAACACTGTCTTTATTAATTTTAAAAACATTTAACATTAAACATGAAATAAAAATAATAAGAAAATTAATAAATAAATAAATGAAATAACAAATTAAAAAAGTTATTTGTTTATTTTTAGTTATTTGTTTGTTTATTTTTCCATTTATTTAGTTTTTTCAGTTTATTCGTTTATTTGTTTTTTAATCTGTTTATTTGTTTTTGTTTTATAGTTTTTTTTATTTAGTTCTTTTTCAATTTAGTTATTTGTTTTTTATTTTGTTTTTTGTTATCTGTTTGTTTGTTTATCTGTCCTGTTTATTTATTGTTTTTATTTATTTTCTGCTTATTTATTTTATCATATTTATTTTTGTTTATTTCTATTTTTTCATTTTTGTTTTTTAATCTGTTTATTTGTTTTTGTTTTATTGTTCTTTTTTTTTAGTTCTTTTTCTATTTAGTTATTTGTTTTTTTTGTTTAGTTGTTTGTTATCTGTTTGTTTATTTGTCCTGTTTATGTATTTATTGTTTTATTGCTTATTTATTTATTTTATCGTATTTATTTTTGTTTATTTCTATTTTTCATTTATATATTTTTAACCAACAAATTATTTTTAAAAAGTACAGTTTAAATGTATTCATTTAGCAGGTACTTTTATTTATTAGGTTACAAATAAGGAAATGCAGCATCACAAGCTAACTAACTATTGATGAGTTAGTGAACAATTGACTTCTGATGAGCTGTAGACTAGACTGTAGACTAATGTCTGAAACGCACGTAGTGAAATCTTGAAAAGCTTGTGGGAGACAGATTTTCAACATTTATTTAAGACCCCCCACAAAAAACAAAACAAAACAAAAAACATAAACTCTCAACCAGTTTGCATGAAGTGCATTTGTATTAAAGTATGTGCATGAATTGTCTTTCTGCTCATGTATTTCTTAGAACAGCATATCTTTAGTATGTGGGACATGTACATGTGTAACATCTGTGCCCCTCTCCATCCCTCCAGTGTTGTCAGTGCGATTGTCTACTTATCGTCTAAGTATCGACAGTCTACTGCGATACTTCACCGCACCTCTCAAATCTAATTGGACTATTATGGTGTCAGGATCAGTGCTGCCTGTCAGCTCGGGGCAGGGTTCAGACCGTGGTTAAGTACAAGCTTCAGCAGGCGCTGACACGGCCCTGCTGAACCCTCAGTTATCTGTCTGTTTCTACATCCTCTCCACTACATCTCATCCAGTGTGACATCACTGCACAGGCCACTACCACATCAGAATGTGTGTGAACATGCTGTCTGATTCATTCTAGTGTACTTGTTTTTGTTGTTTTTACAGGCATCTTTTGAGCATCCGACCATGAGCATTGCATTTTTAAGATTGTCTGTCAAGAAAACTTTTAAATATAGTTTATATAAATGTTCTTATCCATTGCTCTGCACTCTGTCTAGCTGTTTTTAAACTCAAGAACGTGTATGTGAACACCAAAACCAGCCTAACTATACAGGACTAGACCATTTAGCCGACAAGTTGTTCAGGAAACCTATGACTAGCCGGTTTTCAAAATATGTAGTTTTGTACACCCAGTCTTTCTTTCTTTCTTTCTTTCTTTCTTTCTTTCTTTCTTTCTTTCTTTCTTTATTTTTTAATTGTTTTTTTAAGACTTGCAAACTAACAAATGTTTTCAAATAAGTACATTTTCTAATTATTTTATTTTATTTTATTTTTATTTTACTAAGTCATAAACCGTGTAACCCAACCTATAGTGGATTATTTTATTATATAAAAAATGTTTTTTAATTAACAAGTTTTTTTTCTTACCAAATTTCCAGTACCTCTAACCTTAATTCTCATCTTTTTATTTTATTATCATTTTTTTTTTATTATTATTTTTTTTATTTACTTTTATTATTTTATTTTTCATGCTCATTGGCATTCTGCCTCTATTTGACACCCATTTATCAGGGCCCGTATTCACAAAACATTTTATCTTACCACTAAGAGTTCTCCTAAATAGCAATAAAAGTTTTTAGCTAAGAGTTTTCTCTTAAAACCTATTCACAAAGCTGTTGAGACAAACCTTTACTAAGGAATAGACAGAAGTCTTAAGCTAAGAGTAAGGGCAGGGTTGACCATCGTTGCTATGGATGATGTCAGCATGCTTACTAACTATGCACACAGTGATTGGCTGATAGTCTCTGCCAGAGATTTATTCATAGAAATATTGTAGAGCGCAATATTATGTTGCCATATTATAAAATAAAGGTTTTAAAATAAAAATGTTAATTGCCACATTCAAATAAAGATTTTAAAATGTAGGCTAAGTGTCACTAATTAAACGGCTAATTGTCAGCCTCTTTGTATGCTTCTCGTAAACAATTAGTCAATATGCATATAAACAGCCTTTTAATTAACAGAGTAGAATAATCATAGCTGATAGTAAGACATGCAAACATAAAATAAAACCAGACTGGACGTGAGAACAGCTATATATTAAGGATATAATCAAACATTTGGAGTTGGGATAACCTCCAAACCAAAGCCAATACCTTTTTAAAAGCTCATTATCGTCAAATGTTTCTAAAATGTTTATATTCCGAGGCAGATTGCTGGCAACAGCCATTTTAGGATAGTTTGTGGCTTGGTCTTAGTGATTTAGGAGTCCTCTTCACTACTCCTAACGTTTCACAGATTTAGGAGCTAGTTTTAGCGCTAAAACGCTTTGTGAAATACTCTTAGAACAAAAATTTAGGAGTCCTAAATTTAGGACTCGCACGCCCATTATTTTTACGATTTTCTCTTAAGTCGGCGAGTTATGAGCTACTTTTAGCCTTAAGATGTTTTGTGAATACGGGCCCAGATCTCTTGCTGTCGTTGGGATTCAGTTAGATAGCATTTGATTAAGTGGGTCTTGTGAAGCATGTTGTTAGCGGCCAGCTCTCCAATCATTTATTCCACTCTTGCTGTATTTGTCGGTCAGGTCCAAAAGAAACAAAAAGGCTACACTGTAAAAAAAAATCCGTAAAATTTACGGTAAAAAAACTTAATGTCCAATACATGTAATGTCCAATACAGTTTTTCACCGTATATAGTAGGGGAATTTACCGTTAACCATTTAACAGGTTTTTACTGTAGCATTTTTACAGTCTTTTACTGTTAAATTCACGGTCATTTTTTACAGTGTAGTGAGGCATTTTATAATGTATGTGTCAAAAAAAAAAATCGGTCAGCTCTAACCTGCTTTCAAATGTGTGTTGCCGAATGACAAATATCCACATTAAAATGACCTCCTGCGCTTTATTTCAAAGGGAAAACCCCTCTGGGGTTCAAACAGGTCCAGACATTGTAATTCGTTTCTAGAGCTTGATGGCAGCCATTTTACATCAATATACTCACCATTGGGAGTTTAAGACATTTAATATGCACTTGTTGAAGTGACCATGCTAAATATCTCCTGAGGCATATTAAATCCCACCGTGTGCTGGATACTGAAAGTTGAGTGAATTTCCATGGGAAACTATAAATGCCTCTGGGACTTGACCGATGTGTGAGGGACCGAAAGCTCAACAGCACATGAAATGTAAAGGAATGACTGCATTACATCCTTCATGTGATTGAAAACATAAGTATATAAACCATATTCCTTTTTAAACCTGTTCTGTATTATTTAAGAACACATTTTCCACTGTAATGAAACATACGGCTTTATAAAAGCATTAATGTTGTCGTCACGAATGCTGAAAGTTTGAAAGTCTTCCTTTTCACGCTGTGAAGTCACGATCGCCATGGTTACCGCTATAATGGGTAACTGGAAGCTGAACGTATTTGGCAGGTTGCAAAGCCTCGCTTTTGTCACTGCATGCGGTTTGCTTCCTACATGAGTAACATGGAGTTATTCACGGTTCCTTTTGATATTGATCTTAATTGTGAATTTTGTGCATCAGGTGAATGAAACATCGCAGGTTGATAGTAGTATTCACGTTTTTTTATAGCCTCCATTGAGAAATGTCTACTGTTGCAATGACTCAAGTCCAGACATATTGACTGAGAGCTGAGCTGAATACTAAGGCTTTCAGTCAAGGACTGGTTGCCTTTCACAGAGCCGTCTGAGGAATGTGGATTTGTCAATAGTCTAAGATGGCCGGCTCCACTATTGTGGGCCTAACCTAAGCTAAATCTGCTCTAATCAATGACTCTTGAAAATGTATTAAGATTAAATCCTGTAATCGTGTGACAGGACGGAGCTTATGTTGAGTTAAGTGTGTGGTTTAACAATACAAAGCACCATTAATAAGTTTGTTTGAGTGAGGTGAATAAATTATCCCTGCTCTGTTTGTGTTACCCAGCACTTTTGACAATAGCTGCTACAGCCAGAGTAGGATTGTTGCAGAAAAAAAAAAAACTCCATATTCTCTTCCATCTGGCAGAGGTGATTAGCTGAAGTTGGGCAGATGGTGCCATGGCTAGGTTCCTCATAGCTTTGGGGGTAATCTACACATACTTCCTTACAAGGCCAGTTGGATCAGTGTACTCTGTTAGCAGAGCTCATCGCTATTCCTGCACTCAATCTGCACTCACAGAATTTCACAGAAAACTGTTGATTTGTCCTGTATTCCAGTTAAAATTCGGAACAGCCTTTAAACAAGAGACAATTATTTGAGAAACAAGAATATGTACGATGACAATACAGAAAATATATATTTTATTACTTATCTTCATAAAAACGAGAATGTTGTAATATTAATTACAAGACTACACAAGCAAGTCTATTATATAAAGTTTGGGGTCGGTAAGATTTAAAAAAAAAAATGTTTTTGAAAGAAGTGTCTTATGCTCATGTTCATTTACTTGGTCAAAAATACAGTAAAAAATTAAATTTTCTAATATATTTTAAAATTTCATATTCCATTAATATATACAGGTGCATCTCAATAAATTAGAATGTCATGGAAAGAATGGGGAAAAGAAAGAGAGAGAGAGAAAACGCAGGGATCACCCTGGAAAAAAGGCACAAGGGGTTGGGCGGGCGGCTGTTAGGAGGGAAGGGAGCGAGATGAATCAAGGCTGTGGAATGCACTCCGTTTAGTCACATATTCACTCACTAAACACCAGGAACTCCTGAGTCAGCGGCTTCCTCATCAGCCTGCCGCAGTCAGGGACTCGTCCTTTTTCAACCCCAGTCTCTCTTTCTTTTGTCCCTCTCTCTGTAGTCCCGTCTTCTTCTGGTTCCCTAGCCCCCTCATCGATTAAGACTCAAGCTGTTGCTGTGTGATTGGCAGAACTCCTGGCTCAGTGTCAAAACAACCCCTCCCCCTCCTGACGCTGCCTCCTCTCGCCCTCCTCTCTGGGCTGAGGTCAGGATGAACATATGCTGAAAATGGGTGATGAAACGTCTATGGCATTGAGATTCTTAGTTGTGGTGAACGTAGAACTCATAGTAGATGCAAAAGCAATTAATAACATTACCAAAAACACATGTAAACCTCTTGGGCTAGATGTTAGAGTCATTTTTGTTACCGTAAATATTGTTATCTGCAGCCTTTAGCCCTTACCCCCTTTCTTTTTCTCTCTCTCTCTCTCTCTCTCGGATGGTCTGAAGTGCTTCACTGATCTTTGTTTATCTCTAATGAAGAGCTGCGTGTCGGTAATCATTGCACATTCTGTCCTAAGCTGTCATGTACATCATGCTGCTATGAATACAGCACATACGCAGTGATTCCATAATTAATATTATCAAAAATTAATATTAATAAAATATGATAAAGTTGGCTTTAATTTAATATCAAGTTTCCTTGCATTATTATAATAATTTCTTAGGTTTTTAATTTGTAATTAAAATATTAACTTTATTAATGTACACTACCATTCAAAAGTTCAGGTTTCTAATGTTTTTAATAGAAGTCACTTCTGCTAACCAAGGCTGCCTTTATTGGATTAAACATACTGTAAAAACAGTAAAATTGTGAAATATTATTGCAGTTTAAAATGGCTGTTTTCTATCTGAATATATATTAAAATATAATTTATTCCTGTGATGCAAAGCTGAATTTTCAGCAGCCATTACACCAGTCTTCAGTGTCACATGATCCTTCAGAAATCATTGTAATATGCTGATTTGGTGCTCAGGAAATATTTCTTCTTATATATATTTTTATTAGAATGATGTAAAATAGAAGTATTTTGTAACATTATAAATGTCTTTACTGTCACTTTTGAGCAATTTAAATTTAACATGTCCAAGCTGAAATAAAATAATGTATTACAAAAAAATTAAATAAAAAATCTTAATGACAGCCCTGGAATTGATCTTGATTTTGATTTTGATTTAACTTAATTGATTTTGAGAAATACCCGGGTGTTGTGTGCAGTCAACAGACATGCAGTTCCTTTCCATAAGACATTTATTATACTCCAAAACCTATTGCATTAAACATTACAGTTTCCAATGGCAGTTTTTTCATTGTTACAAGACTGATGTACTGAAAAAGAGAGATGAATTAACCTGTTTCTCACAGCATTGCTAATTCATGACTGTGTGGAAATGGAGCACACCTGTCCTTTGCACTGTCATCATGTCAGTCACTTTTACTCTGAAACGTACAGCGACATGTGATCACAGAGACTCTAAGAGTCAGATGGTTCAGCACACACACATATGCGCAGATGTGTCTCATAGTATTACAACATCACTATTAAAGTGAGTGCAAAATGTTTTCTTTTATTATATAATATACCATATATGAAGCACAATAGAATACTCATTCAAACTGAGCCATGATGTTTCTGAGTCATGTTGAAAATACCATAGATCCATGACAGTGGGGACATAATTACTGATTATAATGACTTATACTGTCTTTTTTTGCATTGCGCCGTGTAAACATGATAAAACCATGATCGGAGAAACAACAAACAACAAGCGCTACTCTACACTGCCCAAAAAAACGAGGCATTTTAGGAGGGCGTGGACGAGTCTTAACTTTTATAAAGAATATCTCTTTGGGTTTGAGACTTCAGGGATCTTATCTATTCACGAACAGCTTGTAAAACTCCAAAGAGAAAGGAAAATTTGAAATTGCATCATATGACCCCTTTAAATTATCTGTTTGAAAATATTAAGCTAAATTAAATTGAACCTGGATTACATTTCTGAAAAGTCACCTCTTGGCACCCAGTGAGATAGTAGCAGAAACTTTTTTTTTTGTCAGCTCAACATGATTTACATCACTTCTATTCAGGAGCTCATCATATTTTATGATCTAGTGATGTGTGAGTGTGTGATTGATTCAGAAGTTCTTTTGCTCACTGTGTGTGAGTATGTGTATGTTTGAGTGTGTGGGTGTGATATAGTAGTTGTAATGTCATTCTGCAAACCTGTGCTGCATGCTGCTAACTGTGGTGGGAGAATCTATCTTTAGCTCTGAGGGGGATTGTGAACAGTTGGCCTCCAATGCTGGCGCTAACTCCGCTTGCTCAATTAGCACTACAGAGCTGCTAAAGCATGCAGAGAGATGTGTCTCTTTGTGTGGTGTTTTTCACAAACTTACAATAATATTAGTCCTTTTCCCAAGATAATGACATGAGATGCATCACTATTTATAAGATGGAAAGGCTTTATACCTGTTCACATGATTCAAATCCAGAATGGATGTGACTTACAGGAAAGCAAAGTGTTATAGCGTCATAATTATTTTTTTTTTTTTGCTACTTATTTTGTGTTTTATCTTATTCGACAGTAACTGTTATATTATCATATATTTTATATGATTAATTAATTTACTTTAATAATTATATGTAATTCTAATTTAGATTGAATACATATATTTAGAATGACTATACACACTATTTCACTTATGAAAATTATCATATAAAATGCAATTATTATTCATTTGTTGTATGTTATTTACTTTAATAATTTATCAAATAAAAACATATTTGAATAAATAAAATAATAATTTTTTGAATTATTAGAATTAGAATTATTTTTAGAATCAGAATTTTTTAATGCTTTATATATATATATTATATATTCTAACTGTCTTTGTCTTTTTTTAGAATATGAATATATATAATGAATATATACACATAATACTTTTATTTTTTCTAATTGATTTTGTTTAGCATAAACCTCATTTTAAATCTTATAAAATCAAAATTTGCATTACATTATACTTAAAACCTCAAATTTGATAATTACATAAGAAAATAATTTTAGATTCGACATAAAATGCAAAAATCGCTTAGATTTCCAGAAGTCAATTTGCTGACCGTTTATATACATTTATTTATAGATAGATAGATTTATTTATAGATAGATAGATAGATAGATAGATAGATAGATAGATAGATAGATAGATCTTCATATATCTTCACCATATTCATTTCTTTTTGCGTAAAAAATGAAATCTCTCCACCGAACCGCTTGTTCAAAATCTTTGCGGTTTGTTGTTGTATTGTTGGGTTGCACAGTTGCCAGTTGAGTTTGTGTTGGAAGTGGGTCAGTGAAATATCGCAGGTAAAGACAAATTATGAGACAGCACTTTTACACAAAAGCAGGCATACACATACACAAAAATGGAAAGAGACCTCCTGTTTCAGGAAGTCCGCTGAACAGGAGACGTTAAACACTCAGTTCCTTTTTGACATGTGTTTCCATCACCCTCCATAAGACGAGAGCAGCAGGCAGTGGGGCCACACACACTCACACTCACACTGACACACACATCCTCACCCCACGTTTCATGAGGGTAAAAAGATGCCACCGCCACATTTCAGTTTAACTGTCTTTTAGCCTGTCCCCTGGAAACCTCTCATATTCTGATGACTTGTCTATCGTTTGAACCCAGGCCTAGAAAAACAAGCAGGGCAGATAAGATCAAACCTAACAAGATCCTACACTGTTTGGTTGCTCCACTGAGAACCCACAGACCTGACAGCCGTTTGCCAGGTGGATTTGTGGGAAAAAGTAATTCTCTCTCACCAGAGCACAAGAGTGTTTTTTACATGGTTGATTTCAGCATGGACGTTATAGGCTAAACCAAAATGCACATGATGTGCAAAACTACATATTTCTATGTTAAATACATCTATTAAAATCTTAAGTATAAGGCAGCTTTGGTGAATTTTTGTTGGAATTTGCATGAAAATTTACATTTAAAAATTACATAGAGATTGTGGCTTTTTGGCATGGATTTTCAGTTGTACATCTAAAATTAATTATCGATGCACAATATACAGTATGATACCATATTGCTATGAGGTGATATTAGAGATTCTTTTTGAAGTTTATTACATTGATCGATATTGCTTATATTGCTCCTTCTCAGTTAATTTAGATTTATGTTCATTGACGAACCTAAAGCTAGCCTTATAATTATGATTAAAATAAAATTAAAGTTGTTTAGAATTGTCATTTTCCATACATACATATATAGTCCATGCTGCTTTGGCCTGTTTTCGCTTTTAGATGACATTCGTTGTCATCTAATGCCCAAAAATTATATTTAATTTAATTTAAAAGAACTAGAATTTTGTTTAGAAATATATTTGTGTGTGTGTGTGTGTGTATATATATATGTATATATATATATTTACTTTTAGTTTTTACTTTTAGATTAATTTGTCATCTAATGATCTAAGATTATATTGAATTCAATTAAAAATTAAAGTGAATGAAAACACTAATAATTTAATAACACCGTTAAATGTAATCTTTAGCAAATCTCAAAATTTCTATTTTTCATGCTGTACATTCTAATGTTGTGATTCCTAAATTACAATTTAAAATGATTAATTTAAGTTTGAAGTGTTTTAGTTTTATTTTATTCTAACAAAATATTTTGTCATTTTAATTGTGAGCCCTTTATTGGTTATCAGTTTTTATATTGTGCATCCCTTGAGTGGTTCTACACGAATACACATTTCTTTCAGATAAAAATAACATGTTAGACATAGACCGTTTATCATCAGCCATAAACAGCACTGTAATTTCACTCCATTTCATCCATTAGACCCCTGTAGAAGGATGAGGTCAGCCCATTGAGAGACAGTGTTTTGATGGGTAACTAAAGTCCGTGAGAAGGTAACCTAATGTGTTAGCCTTTTGAGTGAGGCGTGCAAAAGCATGAATCCATTCCTCTTCCAGACCTCCTCGAGTTTCTGGTGACGTCA
The DNA here is from genome assembly GCF_001515605.1 of Sinocyclocheilus anshuiensis. Classification (NCBI taxonomy): domain Eukaryota; kingdom Metazoa; phylum Chordata; class Actinopteri; order Cypriniformes; family Cyprinidae; genus Sinocyclocheilus; species Sinocyclocheilus anshuiensis. The sequence continues at coordinate 1,158,106 of NW_015552582.1, read as the reverse complement.
AGAGGGTGCATGTGGGAGCATTCTCATCCCTCTCAGGTCGCCGCGGATATGCATCTTATCTGTCTTTTTCCGTTATCAATACTCAACGAAATCCTTCCCTTCTACTGTTTTCGGGGCTCCCGTGCACATGAGTCAACGTGCACACAGGGATATTTTTAGAGACGCAGATAGTGTATCCTGCCAGACGGCAGAAGGCTAATTAAGCATGTCATACACCTTCCATTACACGAAAGAGGAGCTGGAGATGAATGAAGGAATAGGAAGAGCAAGGATGGACGGAGAAAGGTGGAGATGCGAGCCTCGGGTCTGGATGATGTCTTAACACCACAATGAAACTCTTTCCTCTTTGGCGATCATCCTTTATTTTTCTGCATATTATCTTAATGGCTATGTGCCATATTCAGTTAGTGGAAAATGATCCTGTAGCAGGAAAGTCACTCACTGAGAACTTCCAGTCATGTCTGTGTTTATTGGCTCTCTAATGGATAAGAGAGGCAGCAAAAAAAAAAACACACCGCTCAGTCATCAATACACTCTTTAAACCACAAAAGCAGCAAAATTACTCTCTTGTTTAATCAGATTTTTTTCCAGACACGTTCTGCAGATAAAAAAAGATCACCGGTTATGATGATGATGATGGTCAGTGTTCGAACTATACTATGGACTTTGGGGGAGCCCACTTGTATTTTTTATAATTGGGGGGGTGTAACAGCTACAAGTATATGCAATAGGATATCAATTTAAGGATTTACCTTATTATACTTTATCGACACTATTTGATAGGTGAAAAAACAAACAGCCCCACATATAATCTATAAACAAAGCATCAGGCTGTCTTTGAGTTCACATGAACAACGGTTAAATTTACTCGTCGTCAGGCTACAGAAGAATACCAAGAATTTGCACCGCAGCGCCCCCACACCTTGATGCTCATGACAAGAATAGCATGTATAGTTATCTTTATTGAAGTGAATTAGGTTTACATCGCCGTCATGCCTGAATGAATTATATTTTTGCAATTTTACACATAATAATCCACGATGATCACATTACACAAAACTGAAATTGCACGTCAAAATAACTCATTGTCAATATTTTTTGAGACCCCCCAAAATTTCACAAATCACGTTTTCAGGGGAGCCCATGTCTTATTAAGGGGAGCCGAGCTCCCCCTAGCTCCCCCGTAGTTCGCACCCTGATGATGGTGATACAGAAAAGACAGCATTTCTTGCTTCCCTTCATGGAAACACTGAGGGAGAGACCCAGCCCACGTTTCTTTGATTCCTTTCCTTTTTAAATTTCATTAAATGTTACAGTGGGTGGCTCAAAGTTTCCATCATTGAGGCCTACAGTGTATTATGATATCTTAGATTCTGAGTCATTTTTTTCAATGAACAGGAGGAGTAGATAAACATTTTATACTGTATTCATATTAGGACGGGGTGATGTACTGATTATTTATGGCGTATTAGCAATGATTTTGCTGTTGATGTAAAATTAAGCAACACTGTGAATATCTAGATCATTTTATAGTGCTTTCTGCATTGCTAAAAAGCTTCCTAAAGTTGTGAGATTCCTTCCTTGCCTTACAATTCAAAAGTATATCAATGTGAAGACAAAGATGTTTTAATAGCATCTTGGATTTAAACTTCAGTAACAGTTACGTCGTTTGAATTTATTTCCATTAATCTGTTCAAATAGTTTTTGATGTTCATGTTACAATATTAGTATGTTCTGTTATATGAAAATATATGAAATATATTTTTCCTTTTCTTTATTTGTAAAAAAAAAAAATGATGTCAGCATGATTGATTGATTGGTTTTAAAGAAGATGCTTTCATTTGGGAACGATGCATTTAATTAATCAAAAGTGGCAGGAAAATCATTTATAATCTTACAAAAATGTTCCATTTCAGCTAAATGTTGTAGCAGTGTCTCCACAAAAATATTTAGCAGCACAACTGTTTTCAACATTATTTTGTCTTATTGGTGAGCATAAAACACTTTTTTCACGAACATAAAAAAAATCTTACCTAACATATATATATATATATATATAGCGAGAGAGAGAGAGCGAGAGAGAGAGAATTATCATCATATTATCACATATATATATATATATATATATAGAGAGAGAGACAGAATTATCATCATTAAGCTATATCAGCCAGTTTATTATTACATTTGAGTGTCCCATTATATTTCTGATGTCTTTAATGCTTTTAGAACACATTTTATGAATATATATACTTGCAGTGGTGTTTTGTAGACACACAATTGCAGATTTTCATATGCTGTGACCTTACAGTTTTCTCCACTCTGCTTGAATTATATTTGCATGAGTGGTTGAATTTATGCTGTTATTAATGGAATTCTTAATGTCAGGGTCACCAAGGCAAGTGCTGGTGATGTAAGTCGAAAAAGAGAGACCACACGATTACTACACTTCCCCCCTCAGGCTGAGATCAGACTCATCAATTGCAGGGATAATGTGGTGATGCGCGCTATGACATCAATATCTGGTGCTGAGATCTTGGTGCGCTATTGTGTTTCCAGCACCTTCTTCCCCCCTCCATTCCCTCCAGGTTCAGACACTGAGAGAACCATGGGACACTGACAGCCATTGATGGGACTTGCAGCCTCTCAATGACTCTCTGCATTGTCTAAGAGACTGCACGCTTGCTAAATGTGGATGCAACCTAGGGATGTCAAAAGTACTTTGGTATCAACTTGATACTAAAAAAACAAAAGTACATGCAGCTCAATTGACTTGCTGCTGTCTGTTATGTTAATAATCAATGTAAAATAGGGGGGGGCGGTATGCTGTACGATTATAACAAAAATCATAATTGTTGATTTATTGCTCTGGATATTGTAGCATTTAAAATTAATCATTTAGGTTTTACATTTTATTTTTATTTTATTTAGACAAAATTTGTATAGATTTTTATTATGAGCCATATATTGGTTATTAGTTTTTATATTGTGCATCCCTAAAATGAACAAAAGAGAGATTCAGTAATCAATAAAAATGACTACACTGCACAATGAATCTATAATTTACATCACTTATTCAAAACTGACTCTTTGATACGTCTAAACGCCTCTGATTGGCCATTACAAATACGTACTCCTCAGACTACAATGCTCAATGCAAAAACATTTTGTAATAAATAGAAACCTCTGATGCAGCGGAAGTATCCATAATATTTAATTCTATCAGTTATAATAGCAATAATTTTTAAATTAATTGTGAAGCTCTAAGTAAAACTTAGATTTTTTATTAACTTTGCTGGCTTGAAGTAAGAATAACTTGGAAAAGCTAGAAGAGATGCTATTATTTCAAATATTTATATTTAAAGTAAAGTTCAACCAAAAAGGTGTGATCGATAGCATATTTGTTTTAGCTGTGGTATTGAAATTGGTATCAAAAATCATATTGACTACTAATTTTGCTATCATAACTGCGCTAGTTCCATCTCTGGTGATTAGGCTGTTGAAGGTGACACATAAAAGAGGGTTCAGTGATTTGATCACAGTTAAAATGATGATCTCAGAGCTTTTGGACGTTGATTGATTGTTGTGAGGCTTTTGTGCGGCAATTTATTGAATCATAAAATAAACATTTTGACTTCTGCCTCCCCTAGTTGTTGTATATGAGGAGGTAAATTTATTGTTGCTCTCCGTGGGTTTATCGACAACCTCCTTCCTTTGGACATCAGAAGAAGATGCACAGATGCGTCACCTCTTAGTGACAGTGCAACATAAAGTCTCATAAGTGTTGTGACTGTAAATCGATATTTATAACTGCAAGAATAGAGCTTGCTGGAAGCCGCTGATGGCATCCTGCACTGCAGGCTAACCCAATAAAGGAAGCAATAAATCAGACTGAGTCTGAATAATCCCTCTCCATCAGTAGAGATTACCACTTCTTAATGCTCAAAACAGCACCTGTACCTTCACCATACAAGAACCTCAAGGATCCAACATTTGCCAGTGGAAGACAAGAGAAATATCCTTTCCCCCCATGTTTAGTTTGGACTATTTCAGGAATGCATAAAGTGTCTGCCTGAAGAGCTTTGAAACAGACATTAAGAAAACAACCACTGTACATTGGCTGCACACACAGTTGACGTCTCTTCTTCACAAAAGACCCTTTTCACGTTCTCTATATTACTCTCTCTTTTTTTGAGGCTCTGTGGCCCTGCGACAACTGAATAACCTGGCCAAGTTGACCGCACTTCAAATGTCGGCACATGGGTAGTGGCTCTGGAGGTTTGATGAATGGCTCTAATTCCTTTGGGGCTCACATGGTAACAATAAATGTGAAGCAAGAGGCACTCTCTCGTTTCACGACCCGGGAACCCACGCTTTGTGTCGCTGGGCTTCAAATGCTAATCCTTTCTTTTGCCTTCTCTAGGAGTCGAGTGGCTCAACCTCTACTGAGAAACTGTAGTAGTAACCATAGGCAAATCCTCCTGACGCAGGGGTGTCTTTGTTGGGGACAAAAATGGTAGATCTTGATTAACTTTCGCCACATTATCAGCATGTGAGCAGTGTGTTGGTCCTTTCTTGAATGACTCCTGGCAAGTGTAATTATATATTATGATGTATACAGTACTGTTCAAAATTTTGGTGTCGGTAAGAACGTTTTTTAAAGAAATTCATAGTTTTATACAGCAAGTAGGGCTGCACAATTAATCTAATTTCTAATCGCGATTACAATTACGGATGTCACAATTATGTAATCGTTCAAAGCGCTAATTAATCGTTCAAAGTCCACTTATGTTATTCTGTGTGCTTAAGATGTGTTTTTTCTGTCTACAAGTTATCTTAAGGGGTTTTCCATTGTTTTAATTTTAGTTTTAATATGACATTATATTACCATGTATATTTTAACTTTTTTTTATTTAAAGAAGAAACCAATCCAATGAATAGATGCCATTTGAGGCTTAATACTATAGAAAAGCAATAAAGGTTTTTCAGTTTGAGGGTTTTCAGCTTGTTTATTTGCATCTAGAAATATGGCATGCGGTTGCTTCAAACAATGATATAACATCATTCAATGTAAATTGTGATAATCGTAATTAATAATCGCAATTACAATTTCAAGGGAATAATCGACAATTATGATTTTTGTCATAATCGTGCAGCCCTAACAGCAAGGATGCATTAAATTGTTCAAAAGTGACAGTAAACTGTGGCTGCACCACAAAAAATTCTATTTTCCTTCATAACTCGCAGACTACTTGAAATACACTAGTCATCTTTTGAAACAAGAAACAATTATACGTGCACTAATTAATAATGCAATTTATATATTTTCACTAATAAGCACAAGACTATAATATTAAATTAAATGCAACAAGTCAGAGTGTAACAATTGCCCCCGATGTTGCAGCCATGATAAAATCTCGTATGCTAGCTAGCCACACCTATATTAGCATACTTTTTTATCAATAACCTAGAGATAAAATGTATTAGTTTAAATTCGTAGTCATCTAAACTTTAGACAGTAGAAGAAAAACACTGTACATCCAAAAAGTAACTTTCATACCTCAAAATCAGTATTTTGTTGAAAACTTCTGCTTAGGTGAAATGATCGTGCTCCTTTTCCACAGGCAGAGAGAGAATTCTACTGAGCATGTGCAGATGAAGTGTCATCACTCTAGCTTGTTTCTGATTGGAGGAATTGTGTGTGTTGAAATTGCTCCCCGTCTGCCCTAACATTAAATTTTTCTTTAAAAAATTGTATAAAATAAACTCAAAACCATATTAAATCAACATGAATATGAGTATATTTTAAACATTTTAAAAATGTTTTTGTTTTTTTTGTTTTTTTTTGTGAAAACTTGTCATTAGTCATTGACCCAGTTAAGCTCCCTAGAAGAATGTACAGTACAGAACAGGGTTTCAAATTGCCACCATCAACATACACACAGTAGTGAACGAGAGCCAGACATCAGCCATGTGATCACAGTCTGTTCACAGGAGGCTTTCCTCTGCGGCCCACTTCAACCAAGCCAAATGAGATCATGTTGTATATTATCACATGCCCGTGTAAGCGTGAGGATGGCTGCGGACCGGCCAAATTTATGCACAGCTGTCTGGATAATCCATACAATGATGTGGGTGCTCCCCCTCGCCATTTTTGGAAAGTGCTCTCATGTCTGGAGAATTATTGAATTCATAATGAGCGGGACCCCTCTCTGCCACACCCTGCTCATCACTTACTCCCACATTTCGTTAACACAAGGGAGGCCCGCTCTAATTGAACTTCCTTTGATGTGATGCATGTTTGCTAAGCCTCCTTATTCAAGACTCATTTAACAATACATTTCGCGCTTTCTCTTGCAAAGCCTATTAATTTCCCAAACACAATTGAATTTCAAAGACGATGGATGGAGGCAAATTCACATTAAGTGATGAATGCAGTGTTCCATAGTTTTACCATAGCTGTTTCATTTCTATGACCTGAAATACAAGAAGAAAACACCTACAGTATTGTATCAAGGGATAAGTTGAATCATTGATGCATATGTGATCATTTAATTTCAAATAAAGATATGAACATAAATAGGAAAAATGACTAATGCATTCCAAAGTCTTATTTTGTTTAATATTATTTACACTTTCATAAAACAGTCAGAGCAAAAACTCAATATTTAGAATATTAATATAATTTTGTAATTGTATTTCCTGAATTTTGAAGCAAATCTTTCAGTTTACCCCAAAGCACGGTAAGCACCTGACCCATTTTACCCCACAACGTCATTGTTTGTTTTGAATGTCAATGAATGTTTTTTTTTTATAAAGTTTGCTTTAACACAAAATAATTTTGTATGTAGAAAATGTAGATTATTTTTACTTTAATATTTTTACGGCTATACACTACCGCTCAAAAGTTTGGAGTCAGTAAGGTTTTTTGTATGGTTTTGAAAGTTTCTTATGTTCATCAAGGCTACATTTATTTAACCTAGAGATAAAATGTATTAGTTTAAATTCGTAGTCATCTAAACTTTAGACAGTAGAAGAAAAACACTGTACATCCAAAAAGTAACTTTCATACCTCAAAATCAGTATTTTGTTGAAAACTTCTGCTTAGGTGAAATGATCGTGCTCCTTTTCCACAGGCAGAGAGAGAATTCTACTGAGCATGTGCAGATGAAGTGTCATCACTCTAGCTTGTTTCTGATTGGAGGAATTGTGTGTGTTGAAATTGCTCCCCGTCTGCCCTAACATTAAATTTTTCTTTAAAAAATTGTATAAAATAAACTCAAAACCATATTAAATCAACATGAATATGAGTATATTTTAAACATTTTAAAAATGTTTTTGTTTTTTTTGTTTTTTTTTGTGAAAACTTGTCATTAGTCATTGACCCAGTTAAGCTCCCTAGAAGAATGTACAGTACAGAACAGGGTTTCAAATTGCCACCATCAACATACACACAGTAGTGAACGAGAGCCAGACATCAGCCATGTGATCACAGTCTGTTCACAGGAGGCTTTCCTCTGCGGCCCACTTCAACCAAGCCAAATGAGATCATGTTGTATATTATCACATGCCCGTGTAAGCGTGAGGATGGCTGCGGACCGGCCAAATTTATGCACAGCTGTCTGGATAATCCATACAATGATGTGGGTGCTCCCCCTCGCCATTTTTGGAAAGTGCTCTCATGTCTGGAGAATTATTGAATTCATAATGAGCGGGACCCCTCTCTGCCACACCCTGCTCATCACTTACTCCCACATTTCGTTAACACAAGGGAGGCCCGCTCTAATTGAACTTCCTTTGATGTGATGCATGTTTGCTAAGCCTCCTTATTCAAGACTCATTTAACAATACATTTCGCGCTTTCTCTTGCAAAGCCTATTAATTTCCCAAACACAATTGAATTTCAAAGACGATGGATGGAGGCAAATTCACATTAAGTGATGAATGCAGTGTTCCATAGTTTTACCATAGCTGTTTCATTTCTATGACCTGAAATACAAGAAGAAAACACCTACAGTATTGTATCAAGGGATAAGTTGAATCATTGATGCATATGTGATCATTTAATTTCAAATAAAGATATGAACATAAATAGGAAAAATGACTAATGCATTCCAAAGTCTTATTTTGTTTAATATTATTTACACTTTCATAAAACAGTCAGAGCAAAAACTCAATATTTAGAATATTAATATAATTTTGTAATTGTATTTCCTGAATTTTGAAGCAAATCTTTCAGTTTACCCCAAAGCACGGTAAGCACCTGACCCATTTTACCCCACAACGTCATTGTTTGTTTTGAATGTCAATGAATGTTTTTTTTTTATAAAGTTTGCTTTAACACAAAATAATTTTGTATGTAGAAAATGTAGATTATTTTTACTTTAATATTTTTACGGCTATACACTACCGCTCAAAAGTTTGGAGGGTTTTTGGTTTTTTGTATGGTTTTGAAAGTTTCTTATGTTCATCAAGGCTACATTTATTTGACCAAAAAAAAAAAAAAAAAGTAAAATGTTGAAATATTATTACAATTTAAAACAACTTTTAATATATTTTAAATTATATATTTTTTTATGTTTCTTTGATGAATAGAAAGTTCAAGAGCATTTATGTGGAATAGAAATTTATCACAATCTTTACTGTGACTTTTGATCAATTTAATGCAATCTCAATAAAAGTATTAATTTCTTAAAAAAAAGAAAAATTTTACTGAGCCCAAACTTTGAACAGTATGATCTGCTTTTTATAAATAATATGCTATATGATGTCACGGCAAACATTATGCACAGTTCACTGGCACATCTTACCCCGCTCACCTCTACTCTTGATGTAGTTTTGACACATGTGTAGAGCAATAACTGCTGCATTGACATTGAAATGATGGGTTACTTGAGGTGACGTTACACCTGAGGGGATGCTTATAGTATGTCATTAGACTGTTTATTCATTCAGTAAATAATAGCAGCACAAATGTGATATGTTTACCTAAATGTGGACAGAATATGAATAGTGTGTTTGGAAGTCATTCAGGCGTTTCTAGCGAGTCTGTGCTATTGGGCTTGTGGAACATTCTGTGACTCATCTCCCACTGAAAAATTATGACTCAGAGGAATGAACACACACATCTCCGAAACATTCTTTGTGTTCTGTGCCATAAGTGTGTGTTCGGGGTGAGAGACGTTTCGTTCTTGTGAATTAAGTGTTTTTAAGAATATATGAATCAGAACAATGTGGCAATTGATCTGTGAAACTCTTTGTTTTGTCTGTTAATACATTTGGAAGATCATTTGCATTTTTTTTTTGCTTATGTTTTACACCCTCATCTCAACCACGTCTGCTCGGTTAGTGTGTTGCGTGTATGCGTGTGTTCTGCTTGTGGGTGTGCGTGCATGTTCATATATGTGGCATTATATGTGCAACCTCGGCTGCATTTTTCTATGCACGCATGAGCATGTTTACAAGAGACTTTATCGGTGGGTGTGCATGGCGTTTATGAGGCCCTTTGAACGAGAGCTGTGGTCCCAATTATCTGTTAGACCCCTCACCCTCGCTCACAAATCTCCTTCCTCATCTCGTCTCTCACCCCCTGCCCTCCTACCCTCCTCAACCTGTCATTTTCTCCTCTTAAAGGGGACAGCACCACCTCGAGAGCTTTGGAAGAGGGGATTTCTCCACATAAAGTTGAAAAGAGGATTATCGTCCTTATTATCAGGTGCAATGTCTTTGCTTTGGGTTTTGTGTGCGGAGTTCAGAAAACGTACATATTTTGTACATGCGGAACCGTCTTGAAAGGTGCATCCTTTAATCTTAAGTATGCATGTGGGTTTGTGTAGTGTGCAGGGACCACATGCTGTATCTATAAGTTACAGTAGTTAGTTACTTTATAGTGGATTCAAAAAGTATTTGGACACCTGTAAAATGCTTAAAGTATATGAAATTTGATGCATTGACCAAGTGGCAATGGAACTTCACTTCATTTTTTTAAGCAATTTTATTTTAAGCAACTGATCCAAAGGTAAATTTCCCCTCAAGTTGATTTTTTAAGACTATTTTTAACAATATTATTTCCCATATTTTCATGTTTAGATTGTCATAGCACTGCACAATTCTGGCACAAATGAGAATCTCCATTTTTTTTCAATAGGAATCATGATTCTGAAGAAAAAAATAGTGTTTTTCAAAGCCTTTGGGATACTAAGCTTCATTGCATTTATTATATATAATAAACAGAGATAAATGAATAAAAATAAAAATGTACACATAGTTTTACATAAACTTACATACATTACCAATTACATTACATATTCCGTTTACTCAAATTTAAGGGAATATGCCAAATACTTCAAGAAAAACATTGTTAGTGAGGGGAGAAAAATGGAGAGATTACTAAAGTTTCAAAATGTAAATTTATAAATTAATACATTTACTCTCTGATTAATACATTTATGCATTTACACTCTCTGTAGTCTGAGTCAAATTATAAATTCATAAATTATAGTTAAGTTCATATGATATTCATTAGTTCATTCATTGAATTTTCATTGAGCTTCACTGACTTACTCATAAAGACAATTGTTTTGTTACGATTCTGTGTGTTATGAATCGTTTGAATGAATGATTCAGTGACTCACAAAGTCACTTGTCAGCCCCTACTGGTGCAACAATGTATGGGAACTGGAACTCTGAGTGTTGTATAAACGTTTTTAATGATTGATTTATCATAAATAAATAGTGATTATTATTACATCTATGTGCGTGGCAGGCCCAGGCTGGCCATAGGGAGCACTGGAGAATTCTTTGGCTAATCAGATTTAACATCAGTACATGCTTACTATTTGGGTCCACTGTATGGAAAACACAGATAATAATTTAATATATTTTTTTAATTATTATCCATATTTTCCATGAAGAGATATGGAATCTAGCCTCTTGAAGGCTGTTGCTAAACATGCTACACAAAAATTGAGAGTACGTATGTAAACAGGAAGCTCATTTTGTTGTTGTAAAGTTTGCTAGGTTACGTGGGTTCGGTGGTTGAGGCTGTTAGAAGGGGAAGGGTATATGTTACACACAGGTGTGTGTTCAGGTGGTGTGGTGCGTCAGGGCTCCCCTTAAATGACCTGCAAGTTTGCTATAACTGAGTCACTGTGCAGTGAGGTGATGGATGCCTGGTGAGTCATCACTCGAGATCGCTGGCAGGTGGAGTGCTGTGAAAAGGCTTTTATCGGCCTTAATGATTACAGTAAGAGGCGCAGCTTGAAGCGTGGTGATTCATTTAGAGCTGAGTATGTCTGTCCTGAGCATTATTATGCAAAGTGAGCAGAACCTGTGCATACAGACACACATTGTCACCATATTCAGTGTACTTATTAGGTTCTAACTCCAGCTAAAATGTGCTATTAAATCTAAAAAGGTTAGCGTCCCCATTCACTTCAGTGACAGTTACTCGACTAGCGCATGCAACCATGGATATTTGCTTGGTGTTTTTCACCTGAGATGTATATGCCATGTGATTAGTTATACTAATCTCATTAGTGTTCATTTCCCATCGACTCTCAGGTGAGGCGTCGATCACATAGAATATAACTGCACACATGCAACAAATGGAATCAATAGTCGGGGTTCACGTGAGGTCTTTTCATGCAAACAAATTGAGCAGATAGAGTGACATGGCTGTAAATGACCACACAAACATGCTGAGAGAGAGCTGGGTGTTGTGAAATGATTTTATTAGCTGTTTTGTGTAGGAAGGCTGTGGAATATAGCTGGATATTTCTTTCAAAACAGTTCTTCAAATTTCAGCAAGTCAGAGACAATAGTCAACTATTATAGTATAACTATTATAGATTGGCAGTGTGAAATAAGATTGTGCAAATGAGATCTTTTTTACATTTTTATCTGTCTGTCTGTCTGTCTGTCTGTCTGTCTGTCTATCTATCTATCTATCTATCTATCTATCGTACCATTCAAAAGTTTGAGGTCTGTAAGATTTTTGATGTTTTGATGTTTTTGAAAGAAATCTCTTATGCTCATTCAGGCTGCATTTATTTGATAAAAAATACAGTAAATACATTAATATTGTGAAAATTATTACAATTAAAAATTTCCCTATTTCCTATTTTAATATATTTTAAAATATAATTTATTAGGAAAGCTTTTTTTTTCAGCAGCCATTACTCAGTCTTCGGTGTCACATGATCCTTCAGAAATATGCTGCTTTGCTTCTCAAAAAACATTTCCTATTATTATCAATGTTGAAAACAGTTGTGCTGTTTAATATCTTTGTGGAAACCATGATATGTTGTTTTTCAAAATTCTTTGATGAATTGAAAGTGCGGCATATAAGAACAGCATATAATTGAAAAGGAAATCTTTAGTAATATTATAAATGTGTTTACTTTCTCTTTTAAGCAATTTACTGTTCTTTTGATGAACAGTAGTGTATGTCTGATCTATCTTTAAAACAGGAATTTGACTGATTTTAGGCTCAGCATCATCCAATCAGAGAGAGGCATGAACCATCTCGCTGTCTGAGCAAGATGCTGTTACTGCTCCCTCAGCTGGCTAAGCTCCAGAGAGAGCTGAGAGTTTATTTAGCACTGAAAAATGACACTTACCTGCGCTTCCTCTCTGTCTTGATGCAGTGATTATACAAATAATGCCTCGTTTCTAATTTTTTATTTTTTTTTTACTCTTTTATAGTTAATCATTTTTTTATTTACATTTTTGCTGGCCAATGCATCATCATGAAAAATCTAACATTCATTTGTAGAAATGCTCAAGTTGCTTATATATTTGTGAGTTAAGATAAAGGCCAGTTTACCAAGATGCAAGTAGCCTGTAGTTGTCAGCTGATCATGTGATCTCAAAATTACCGCACTGTGTAAATTAAAACTTTTATTAGGCTAATGAAATGACAGGAGTCTTCATCTCATGTGAGTCTTACACAGGCTTTCACAGCCTTTGTGTATCTGCAGAGTAAGAGTCACAAAGGGACAGATGGAATGCCACACAGATGGAGAAGATGCTGATTATTTCTCTTTATATTTATAGTGTCTGACCTCTTTATATCTCTTTATAGCAGACAACATTTTGACCAGTGTGGATTACCATGTACCATGTCCTCTCCATATAGTAATCATCTCTGGAGTAGTTATATGTTGGATAATATGGCTATAAATCTAAATATGGCACAGTTATTAATCTAAATGCGACACTAGAAAATGCTGGAAATGCAGGTTCCAGGTGGAATATTTTGCCCAAAACATAATGAAAGATCACATAAAAACCTCTGACATACTTTGGCATCATCTTTTTTTATCCTTCTTATTCTTTTTTTCGTGGTTTTTTTTTCTTCACTCTCTGCAGTCTGAGCCATTACAAATCCATTGAAGGATTAAAGGCGCTATAAATAGGCACTTACACAGAGTGGGACTTAGTGCACTGCCTCCTTATAAACAAACAAGCGTGGATCTGCGCCGCTGGCCCGTCTGCCCAGTGCTACAGGGAGTCGTTTCCGGCCTGTGGGAGGTTGACCTCGGTCAGATGCTGTCGGATGCATGAATCCCTCCATGAGCCCTTGGAGGCTGGTGTCCAACGTGTAGGAGTAGTAACACCACAGACGGGCTAAAACGCTTAATGATGCTAAACCGCATCCGTGGCTAGAGGCACGCACCGGCCCTCGCTTTCTGAGAACTCAGCCCAGCCCAGACCAGACCAGACCTGGACCAGACCGACAGTCTCAGACGTGTCATTTCAAACTGCTGAACTGCTACATCGTCTGTCTGCAAATAGAAACAGCTTCCTTGAGGGTTTTCACTACGAGGTGAAACTAGCGAGGGCTGTTACTGAGTTGAAGGGACATTTTTATTTCTCTATTCTATTCTCTCTTGCTAATTGTCTGTCATCCTCCTGTTTTTCACTTCTACATCTTTCTTTCATTCTCTAAGACATAGATAGTGTGATGAAATCTTAGTGGGTCTCTATATTACTCAGCACTTGAAGCATCATATCATAATTAAATAATTTGTAATTAAAAAATGGCACACAGTTAAAGTGATAGTTCACCAATAACATATTCACCTGCATAACTGGAATTTCTTCTGTGAAACACAAAAGAAGATATTTTAAATAATTTTGACTTCCGTTGTATATGCAAAAAACAACAGTGAGACATTTCTCAAAATATCTTCTTTTGTGATCTGCAGTGGAATTAAAGTCATACAGGTTTGGACTGACATGAGAGTGAGTAAATGATGACAGAACTTTCATTTTTGGGTGAACTATCCCTTTAAGCTCTATTTCAAGAAACAGTTTCATTTAGTCAAATGACAGCTGGTCGTTTTTTGAAAGCTTCTCACTAATTATGGAAAATGTGGTTTTCAAAGAGGGGCTCATTTTTACCCGTCTTCACTGTAGTACTGAGTCATTCCGATTGACTCAAGACTGTAACAGACTTTGTCTGAGTGTAATTCCCTCACTTTTTATGTGCCACTGAATGACTAACCCAAGCCTGAGCTGAATCATTCTAGTGTAATTTTTCTTCTATTGTTTGGAAATGTACAGTTACATGTAATAGCATGATCACTCTATGAATAAGATACCATTTCTTCTCTTTCTTATAAATCCATCTCTTTCTTATGTCATCTTTGTAAATTTTTCTTTAGCTGGTAATGTACACATGTGAGGCCACTTGTGAAAATGCTTCTGTTTTACATTTTTGTAATTAAATGCAGCATTTTTACAAATTATATTATCAGAATAACAGCTGAGTGAAGTTGAATTCAAAATGATCCTGAATTTCAAAATGTCTCAGTATTCAGTTTGAAAAGCTTTTGCTTAAATGACAGAATCACTTGAGCTGCATGAACTCTGTTAGTTTGTTTCAAATCCAATTATCATGTTCTCTAATGATGTTCTTCCATGAAATCAAGAATATCTAACCGTATGCACAAAGAGTCACGTGATCAATGTCACAAATTGACTTGTTTGATTAGTGACCTCGAAATAGTGCAGAATCTGAAATATTTCTGATCCATTTTTACATCATAACAATTTTTTGTTTTAAACTTTTCACAATCTATTGTCTATTTCTAGTTTTAAAGAGACATTTTGGGGTTCAACACCCTGATCAGTGGTGATTTTATTTATCACACCTTTAATGGGTTCAAACCTACAGACTTTCCATTACAAACCAAGATGTTTAACCTCTAAGCTACAATCCAGTCTACAAAATTTTACTTAAAAGCTGATTGCACTGGCTTTCCCAATGTTTGCTATATTACTTGGCATATACTCAACAAAACTCTGTAGGTACTTACAGTAAATTAAATGCACATAAAGTCCATGTGGAGCAACACTGGTTTAAGACAACAGCTCAACAATTCAGCTGGTCAGCAGTACACCCCCAGAGGGGCCCCTGGGCCCTTCATGCAGATGTATGTGAACGCACCCTGCATCCCTGGATTGTATCTGATGGAGTGCAGAAAGATCTGCATTGTTGTTCTCCCAGGCTACACACCGTGTTAAGATTCAGTGTTTTAATCAAGATTAAATCAATATTCTGCAAGATTCGTATTGATCTCTCAATGCTGCCAGTGACCCTACATCGGCTAGCAAAATTCTGCGGCATAATCAGTATGAAAACAGATGCTACATCTTTACTGACACAAAACAGGCCAGTGGGTGTGGGTGGATGTCGGTGTGCAAGAAAAAAAGGCAGATCGCTGGCATTCTTAGAGCCTCTCGGTGACTGAAATGTTGAGTTTTGTGAAAGCCTTGGAAAAAAAAAACAGTTAACGGTTAATATTTGAATACGTCAGCTGAAAGAATCCCACATCCCAAATGTCAGATGGCTGATAAAGGCAACCTTGTCACCAGCACAAGGCAAGCAGTGGGCAGAAGCCTCCTACAGTCTGACATTAGTTACACACTCCATAGGTTTAAGCTGATCTGAATATTTCCACTGTATGTTTATGTGTGTCTATGAGAGAGAGAGAGAGAGAAATATTTGTCCTCTCGTTCTGAGTCAGCCTCATATGTGTTTAACCCCAAACCCACAGCAAGTCTCAGTTGTGCAGACTTTGGATCATAACCTTTAAAACTATGATTTATCTGAAGGAGCGTAGACACGCACACACACACAGACAAATACACAGCCGTTTAGAGGGGAAAAAACATGGGTTATTACTTCACGGATTATGAAAGAGGAAAATGAAAATGGCAATAATATTGTCTTAAAATATTGGTGATTTCTCACATTGTCTAGGCAACCACCCAAATGTCTTTTTAATTGCCTGAATTTCAATTGAGTTAGCAAATTAAATGCAATTAGAATTTGAATGTAAAGAAATAGAATAAAAAAATTCTAAGAATTTTTTTTAACTAGTAATTTTTCAATATAAAAGTAGTAAAAAATTTTGAATGAAGATTTATGAGAAGATAGATAAATAGACAGACAGGCAATGATAGATAGACAGACAGACAGACAGATGATAGATAAGTAGACAGGCAGATAATAGATAGCTTGACAGATGACAAAGATATACACAGGAAAAAAAAAGGAAATGTGTCTTTTTACAGGTTAACATTAGACAACTATAAATAATAGCGGGGGGCCTTAGTGTTTGCGCTGTATGTGCAGAGGGGACCTGTGCTCTGCGTCTTCAGCTTCCTTTGGTAGTGTAGGACCGTGTGGTCTGAGGCTTTTGTGGCCCCTTATAGCCTGAGGCTCACTCAGGCCCTCTCCATAATCCTGTCTTCTCTGCTATTTTCGAAGGAATCATGTTTTCATGCCTTTATTTTCTCGTTTGCTATATTTGTCTCTCAGCAGCTGAGACCCATGAACAGCAAACTGCCGTTGTTTTGGAAACCTACTTAGGTCTTAGGTGTGTATCTGACACACTCGCTAACAAATGTACACCTCTATGTGCTTATATTAGCTCTTAGCATTTTGTCACTAGGGTTGCCAGCACATTATCTGATCCTGAGAGAGTCCGTTCTCTATTTCTACCGTGTAACTTGTCTAAACACATTCAGAGACTGCATTTTACTCAAGGGTAAACAGCATGTAGTTGAATTTGGAGTACTATAGTAATATAATGTTTGACAGCATCAGCATAAAGCCATAGTTCCCCTCTGAATAAATAGTTCTTTGAATGAATACTAGACAGGTTTGCAGAACAGGAACAAGCTACTTTATCAATGAAACAGCCATTGTAGTGGCTCAAAGGTTATCCGTGAACATTGATCGACACTGATGTCAGCGTTTCCATCAAAACTGAAGGAGAAATATATCCCTGACATGGGAGATGCAGTTTAAATGGGTACAAGCACTTTTACTTTCTGTGTGTGTCAGATAAGAGAAACCATGTGCAAAGAGAGTTGTGCGATATTAAACTGCACATATTTAATATGTTCATATTCCATTTCGACTCAAAAACACACGACACACAGTTTGTA
The DNA here is from genome assembly GCF_001515605.1 of Sinocyclocheilus anshuiensis. Classification (NCBI taxonomy): domain Eukaryota; kingdom Metazoa; phylum Chordata; class Actinopteri; order Cypriniformes; family Cyprinidae; genus Sinocyclocheilus; species Sinocyclocheilus anshuiensis. The sequence continues at coordinate 1,140,646 of NW_015552582.1, read as the reverse complement.
ACACACTTACCCTCAGAGTGCAGATGTGGGAGGCGCTAAGTGTCACTTCTTTCCTATGGGGAGATTTTCCATCAGTCTACATTTCCTCCATTGGGTTGAGGTTTGTTTTGTGTAAAATAAAATCCTGGCAAATCTAATATGAATTCGCTATGTGCAATTGAATTCTTCCAGTGATGCAGTTGTGCATGGCATCTTCTAAAATAGTCTTCTGATGGGTCTAACCACCAATTAACAGGGTTTGTCGATTCAGCAGTGGTCAGGCTTGTGTCAATGGTGTGTGATACAATATCTGTGTGTGAATGGATTTATGAGTATGTAAGTGCATGCATTTTGTAATTGTATAAGTAATATCTGTGATGTCTTGGGTGAAAGCCTGTACAGGGCAGCTGCAATAATGCATTCAAAGATTGATTGACACCGGCTGAAGCTGAAGTGTGTGTGTGTGTGTGTGTGTGTGTGTGTCTGGAAATGTAAAGAATTTGCTCGAGGTGCTTGAAGATTATCATTGCAGGATGTTATGATTCTCTTTATGTTTAAGACAGGAATACCTGTTTTTTTTCTCTCTCTGAGAATGTGAAAACAGCCTGTCAGTCTGCTCAAACACGACTATATATGTATGCATGAAGTGTCGACTTCTGTTCTATGGATCGATAGACAGACAGACAGACAGACAGACTCCTTTAAATTTGTAGCAATCAGATCCACATTTTTAAAGTGAATTGCATCAAACAGGTGTTTTTCACAGCTTTCCCAAGAATATAAAAGGTGTTTGACTTCACTTCTGCAAGCTGAAGTGTGAACAGGACGTTTTTAGGTTCATACCTGTTTGTGTGAATACGGTTGTAGATGACTGTTTTTACAAGAACACTGACATGTCTTAATTAATTGCATTTTACCTTGATTCTTGAAGCGGTTGGGTTAGATTAGTTGTGGATTAGTTCTCTGATTCAGGATTTAACGGTTGCAGATCAACAGCAGCGATCTGAACCCATTCAAGCATAAAAGAGTATGTGTGCCCCTGTCTGTTACCATATAAGACTTGCTCATGACTCATGCTGCTTTGTGACCTGCAATGTGGGAAGTCATGATTCATACAAGCTACATTTAATCAGCCTCAGCTCAAAATACTCCGGCATGCGTGACCCTCCTCCCCTCCACTCACACACATATAGAAAAGATCAGCTCCCCAGATGCCGCCACACGTGTCATTGTGCTTGCAGCAGCCTGAGTTCAAAGTTAGGTTACGTAGATTTGAAACAACATGAACCTTATTTATTTCAGTGGAATGGTTTTGTTTATCATTGGAATTTCCAGACTATCCCATCATACCTTGCACTGACATGGTTCTGCTGTGACATCATTCAGAGGTAATGCTGCTTCCATCAGTTCACGTGCTTTCTGTTGTGAAGGATTTTTTTACAGGAGTAACCAATTTTATTCATGTGTGGATGTTCTGTTTTACATTTAATCAACTGGAATTTGTAAAGTAACAATTTTAAAAATTTGAAATTTGCTTTTTGCTGATAGATTCCATTTTTACAATTATATGTACTTTAAGTATTTTAATAGTGTAATATAATGTAATATAGTATTTAATGTTCATAATTTATATTATATTAATTATATTAGATTACATTATACCATATTATATAATGAAACGTTTAAAATGTGCTTTTTGCTAATGGATTAAAATTGTTTTTATTATATTATATTATATTATATTATATTATATTATA
>NW_015552582.1:1137105-1138422 GCF_001515605.1 Sinocyclocheilus anshuiensis | reverse complement strand
GTGTGTGTGTGTGTGTGTGTGTGTGTGTTCGTGATGGTGATTTTAGTTACATTGTTCTGCTGTTAGATGGTGACAAGAGACTGTTTATCTGATTGAGTAAGCAGTAAAGACTTTTATATTGAAACAGGGTTGTAAACAAGGAAGTTATTTTTACTTTCAACAACACCATGTTGATGCAGCCATCAAATGCACTGAGCAGCGCTGTCATCGGAAATCACCCTTAACAGATGAAAGGATAGTACAACAAAGATATCGCTTTCCTCAGCGGACATTCAAAATAATGTTTTAGTGAATATGAGATTTAGCAGAAACTGAGATTTGAATCCGTGGCGGATGGAAGTAGTTCGCACAAAAGATGGTTTTGTGCGATATGTGCAATATGGTTTTGTCTCTTGTAGCAGTGCGATATGGCTGTATATCAGCATGGCTGTGATTATATTATATATTTATGTAGACATTCTGACAGGCTTGTCTGGGGTTTTTTGGAAAAGTTACTGCATAAACAGCAGGGGTGTGAAGTAACGAATTACAAATACTCACGTTACAGTAATTAAGTAGTTTTTATCAGTAATTGTACTTCTTTGAGTAGTTTAAAAATTGTGTACTTTTACTTTTACTTGAGTACATTTTAAGTGATGTATCGGTACTTTTACTCCACTATTTTCCTACGTTTGTGGTCGTTACATGCTTATTTTAATTTTATTTTTATCCATCAACGTGATTATTCTTCAAGCATCAATTCAGTCGCATCTTCCTCTAACTTGATATGTTAAGGTAAATTTCGGATTTCTGCTTACTAAATGATTTGTATATAGGCTATGCTTGCCTATCTACATGGCCTGAAATTTGGTGTGAGGTTGCGGGGATTGCGTACAGTGTTAACTCCCACAAGTGCCACGTTCGGTAAATTTACACTCACTTATGTCTCACGACATAAGTCTCGCGCGATTTGCGCTGCCTCGTCTCTCGCGTGCGTTCTGCAGCGGTCACTTGGATAAGTCGTTGTTGCTTGTTGAACTTGTTGACTTTTGATGAGTTTGAGCGAGTGATGCGCGCTGTGAAAAAGTGTGTTGGAAATTGATGAAATTGACGCACCTTATTGATGACTCGTGGCGTTAATATAGGCTACTGCATCTGTGCCAGCGTGTGATGTAATAAAACTGCAGCTCGTTAATAAACGTTTTTTCGCCTTCCGCCTTCAATTAGCAAGTGCACTCGCGCATAAACAATTTTCAAGTTCAACACTTTTTGTTCCGTTCAGTTGTGGATGCTGCTGATTCACCGAGACCGCCGTGGCTCAGCAAAGAGACATGCGTG
>NW_015552582.1:1125311-1136754 GCF_001515605.1 Sinocyclocheilus anshuiensis | reverse complement strand
ATGCTGTCTCAGTGGCCTTACACATGATTTTAAATCTATTTTTTTCAAACTTTATGATTTAAATGTGGATGATTGTATTGAGAATAACTTTCATCTTTTCTTCAACTGAATACTGTTTCCGTGCTGTTTTGATGTATTTTAAAGAGTTGGCAGTCAAAATTAAAACTGCTGGATGAAAGATATTCTTCATTCTTTATGACAAACAAGATAATGTGAATTACAGAATGTACAACGTTTTTAAAATGCATAAATAGCGGTGTACAGCGTTTATTATGAGGGGGTAGAATCCACAGCTCAGTACTCACTACTCAATACTCATGAGTACTTTTAAATAGGCTACTCTTTTACTCTTACTCAAGTAGTTTTTTTGGACAAGTACTTTTACTCTACTCACCCTACATTTTTTGGAAGGTAATGGTACTTTTACTTGAGTATATTTTTTCAGTACTCTTTCCACCACTGATAGACAGATATTAGGTTTTAAATTCAGACATAATCTTAAGCAACCTGCACAAAGCAAACTGTTGAACCATTAAAAGAGTAGAAAGGATGTGCTTAATGAGTGATTCAATCCTCTGCGATCAGTACAACCCAGAATGTGACCTCTGTGCCCTGCCATACAACCTGAATGTTTCATATTTTAGCCCAGATAAACACCGACTATCTTGAGCAGAAGCCAGGCAGACATTATGATTTTTTTTACTGATTGTTTTTCCTGGATGGCTGATCTCATGTGTGTTTAGTATTGATTTATTCAAAGAGGGTTTTAGTCTGTGTCTACCGCAGAGAACGAGTCCAACGGTGAGAAAAGACTAGTTACAGTGACAGAAAGCGATTAGCGATTCTAGCTGCTCTACCAAAAATGGTCTAAAAACATCTGAGGGCCAGTAATATTGTCCATGTGTAGTGTTGCATTGTGACTTTTGTTGTTTTTACTGTGCGATATGTCTGCAACACACAGATCCTCAGGCAGTAGGGGTCGTCAGAGATTGATGATGATGGGATCCGGGCTTCTGTCTACCCCAGCTGTACAATAACTCAAGCAAAGCCGTGGCCCCTCTACATTTGCCATTATGAATAAGTCACACTCTCACACAGCTGGCAGTCCCAGTCATGAATAATTAACAATGTCTCAGCGTTCTCCAGGAAAGAGAGAGCGAAAGGAATGATGCATTGCTTTTTTTCTCCCTAGGGGTGTAGCACAAGCAGACAATACTATTGATTTCTGCCTGAGCAAGAGGCACTTGAATCCATTTAGAGATTGAGCTGGGCTTAATGAACACAGACATGGCTTCATACCTCTACCTTGAACTTTCTACACACAACCAGATCACCATCCTCCCATTTGTAAATATGTTTATGATGACAATAATAAAATACTTGGCCCCTTCATCTTGAATTATCATATTTCACTTTTTATTAGTCTGCTGAACACTTCAAATTAAAAATATATATTACCATATGAAAAAACTTATGAATAGTAAAATATTTGACCTTAATCTGCAGTGAGGTCATAAAATAGTTATCTGTGTATTATATACGTAGAATATTCTTATTACGTCTGCTGTGGCCGCTGCTTGTGAAACCTTGCGGTTGGGTTGACTTTAATCTGATAAGCATGTCTGAAGTATGACTGAAGTGAGCTCAGATAACACTTAGTTGTGTATTCAGCACAAAAGAGCTCAGTCAGGATGTCGGTCAAGGCTTCCAGGGGTATTATGCTATGTCTGCATTATACAGGCACATTCCCAGTCGTTACAAAGATCGAATTAACTTCATCACTAAGCGCAGGATTCCATCTTCACATCTTCACAGCCTGGAATCAGTTAGATCCTATCTTAAACAAAACTGAACAGCCAAATATGTGAATGCCAGGTATTCCCAAACAGAAGTAAAAACATGGCTTTGTTAAAAGTGAAGTGTGTAATGATGGGGTAATAAAAAAAAATAAAAAAAGTTTGGGAAATACTATATGAAGCTTTGTGCGTGCAGATGCAGAGGTCACCAGTCGATTATCTGCATGTGGCTGAACTGGAAAGCCCCAATGAAAGAATAAAGAAAATCCCTTCTTCCTGTCTCTCATTTCTAAGTCTGTCTGTTTCTGTCGTTTCACGCTCTAGTCACCTGCTTTTTGCAGTTTTCTGTCTCCTTGTCTCTCTGTCTGTCAGCAGTGTTGGGAAGGTTACTTTGGAAATGTAATAGGTTACAGATTACAAGTTACCCTATTTAAAATGTAATAAGTAGTGTAACTATTTCAATTACTTTATTAAAGTAATGTAACTGATTACATTTGATTACTTTTTAATTACTTTTCTAAATTTCTAACAAATGTTTTCAAATGTTAATCATTTTGAAACATTTAAAGCAGTCAGGGTTGACATTACAGTAGGACTCAACACTCATTACTGTCAGACTTTCAGAATCCTTCATCATTTGAATTAAGATTATAATTTATTTTTGAAGCATATCCACCACAAAATCACCTCTATTTACTTTGAGATCGTTCTGAGGTTAAATACAGATTCATCATAAGTAACTGTAATTTAATTACACCTTTTTTCTTAGTAACTGTAACTGATTACAGTTACATTTATTTTGTAATTAAATTACGAAATTCCATTACATGTAACTAGTTACTCCCCAACACTGTCTGTCAGTACCTGTCATGTTAATGTAAATCACTGACAAACCTGTTAGTAATATTGAAAGAAGGGTGTTAAATGGAGCGGAAGGCAAAGACGAGCGATTTGGTTTCTTACACTTTCACAAAACCTTGTTCCTCTTGTCAGATGTGTAGCGTCTGGACCAATCAAACACACAATTTTTCATTTGATTTAACAAATCAGTTATTCATGAGATTAACAAATCGTCACAGTCCCCTCACCGAATAAACTGGATGCCAGGATGTCTGCAACGACACCAGGCCCCCAGTTTAAAATAACTGTTTTCTATTTAAATTTATATTAAAAAGTAATTTATTCCTGTGATGGTGAAGTCGAATTTTCAGCAGCCATTACTCCAGTCTTCAGTGTCACATGATCCTTCAGAAATCATTCTAATATGCTGATATGGTCCTCAAGAAACATTTCGTATTATTATCAATGCTAAAAACAGTTGTATTAAACAGTTGTGTGTAATTTAATGCATCCTTGCTAAATAAAAGTGTTAAATTCTTTCAAAAAAATCTTACTGCCCCCAAAACTTTGAATGGTAATTTATATAAATAAATAATTCGATTGATTTTACAACTAAGTTGACAGTGAAAAAATGTTTGAATATTATTTTTCATGTTAACTAGCTGTGTTGAACAAACGAGCAAAACCCATTTTTGAGCAAATGTACTTTTCCCTTTTTGAACTCGCTTTCTATTGTATCGTATTCTATTCATTATAATTGGATACACAGACAGAGCAGAGCAATAGGCTATCTTAGATGTGTGCTCCGATAATCACACATCAAACACTTGGCACCCACACATGAAATTTAGACTTCAGCTTTTGCATAAATGATGAAATTGAAAGAATTTAGTGGGAAAGTGGACATTTTCTGCTCTTGTCAGTAATAAGAAGTGAGTTGGTAAAGTCTCTTGACCTTTAAGAAAGAAAAAGGTACATTCCTCTTAAGTGCGTAGGAGAGCCACACAGAGAAATTATATACTGATTATGTTTGGCACTAATGAAGCATGATTATGTATCCTGGAGATGCAGTTAGCATTGAGAATAGTGATTGCATTCCATTAGGAACATCACTCTGGAAGTCATTTTATTCTTATCAAGAGCTTATTACATGTGTTTGTCCATGGTTAAGGTTTTCTAAATATATAGATATATTTGATGGAGCTTGAGGAGCTTGAGAAAATCAGCTGCCTAGGATGATTATGCAGTTATACAAAAATATTTGACCACACGCTGTGACTAACCAATCAGGATCAGGTATTCCTGTGAGTTGTGTTAAGAAAAAATGGATGGTGCAGATACACAGAACATTACAAAATCTTACAAAAATCTTTTTTCCTCCAACTTCTACATATTGAGCAACATGTAATGCTTGCTTTTTATATCTTGTGTTGTTTTGTGATATTTCCCAGAGGCTACAGTTAATCATGTAATTTTTTCCACCACATCCAGCACCAGTTTTCGCTTAGTCAGTAGAAGTATGATTAAAAAACATGACAAAAATCCACATTCATTCAAAGCTTAATTAAAAACATCTGGCAGGGACTGCAAACAGGTCTCCTGATGATGCATTCGAGAATGTGTTTGTTTATATTGTTTTCATTCATTGAATGTCTGGCAACCATGCAGTCCCATGTGATTATAGCAGTAAAAAATAAATAAATAAAATACCTGTAGAAAAAATGTTTCATCCTTTAAATCCAATAAATAAATTGTATCATACATGTGGCACAGTATAAACAAAAAACACTTAGTAAGCCATGCTCTGCTTGTTTACTTCAACCGCACCCAATAATAATTTATTTTCTCTCTGTGCACAGATGAATGCGCTTTGCCTAACACTAAATAAGCTTATTAGTTCTTCATTTGATCTTAATCAAAGAGACCTACAGGATCAATAGTAATGAGTGGAATGAACGTGTTATGCACACTTAGATTATTATTTTGGAAACACCCACAAGCCTTTTATGTCATTTCATGCACCAGTTTTGCATGCACAACTGGAAAAGAGTGATTGCTGCAGAGGAGGCACACGGATGATCTCCTTCAGACAAGCACACTCGCTGCCCGGAGAGAGCCGGAATGACTTCCCTTTGAGGGACTGAAGTACCATTTACCTTTATTACTGCAGTCAAGAGTGTGTTTGATGGGAAAAAATCCATCTTCTGTCAACTAATAATCGAGAACAACAAAACTCTGCATCTTGCAAGCCCGTGGCATTGTGAGAAGGTCCAGAGAGGGCTGTTCCCGCACTGCTGCGTGTGAATCTAAATGAGAATCTGTAGCCGGTAGGTAATTGTTTCAACAAAGCAGAGGAATTATACTCATTCCAGGCGCTTGTCTTTACACATTACCCTCTGTAACAAGAGCTATTTACTAGGATTCCTACCCAATTAGGATAAATAATTCTAGGAGAGCTGTTAGAGTCCAGTGCGGTAACAATCGAGACCGTCCTCTGCCGCGGATGAACACTCTATCAAACGCTGCTCTAAATGTCCATTATTGTCATTCAGGCCCACTGAGACAGAACCATTAAAAGGGCTCCATTAGTGAGTGTGCACTTTTGCCAGCATATGCGCATGTGGAATTGTAGGATTAGTCATAGAGGCTGATGATTAATACCCAGCAGAGCTGGAATGTAATGAGCCATTAAGTCTGTTTCAGTGTCAGAGGGTTGAAGGAAATGTACTACTGCATGGAAGTCTCAGATCACAAGTCTGTACGAGACTGCGTGTGTGTGTGTGCGTGTTGGTCTTTTTGTGTGTTTGCACAAGGTAAATGGGCTTTTAGCAGTTAATAGCCAATAATTACTGGTGGAAAGCAAACCTGTCAAACTGCAGGTTTGGTTGATTGGTGTCTTCACATCTAAAACCGCTAACTAGTTCATCGGATCATTTGCTGAAATGGAGAGTTGAATGTAAACCTATATCGTGCTAGGATTTAGCATGAGGATTAGCATAAAGCAAATCAATTGCTTTTAACACTTCATCTGCAGTAATGGTAAAATGAGTGTTGGTAATGATGATGCAATCTGCTATGCTAGTAACTACCGCTAATGTTGACTACATTAGTGCAATGAATCTGTTGAGTGGCCAACAATTTGAGAAAGGTGTCATGGCACTTCCCTTAGAAAAAAATGTATCTGCTAACACTGTTTCACTGTAATCAATGTGAGATATAATTATTACTAATATTTATTATTGTTATCTATTTGAATATATTTTAAAATGTAATTTATTTTTATGATGGCAAAGCTCTTCAATGTCACATGATCCTTCATAAATCATTCTAATATGCTGATTTGGTGCTAAAGTAACATTTATTATTGTTATCAGTGTTGAAAACAGTTGCTGGAAACTGATACATTTTTTCAGTATTCTTTGGTTAATAGAAAGTTCAAATGAACAGCATTTATTTTAAATAGAAATATTTTGTAACATTATAGAAGTTTAATCAATTTAATGCATCCTTGCTGAAAAAAAAGCTTTCAAAAAATCTTATTTATAATCGTACTTTGACTCTAAACTTTTAAACGGTAGTGTACATATTTAAAACAAGTTGAGATTTCATGCAAAATAAGCTGTTTCTGAATTCATTTACTGCCATGTTATACATCAGTAAATCAATTTCACATTGATCCTTTTAATAGCATAACAAAACTGATTCGATTTTTGAATAAATTACACGCATAAAGTGTGATGAATGCTCTCTTTATACTCACTGAATGTCACTCAGTCAGTCAGTGTAGCTGTTTATACTGCACAATAAATCTCTTATTTACTGTACAGCATGTTTGCATCTTGTTGATTTTTGATGGAACGATCTAAATCAGTGCTGTAACTGATACTTTCCATGAATAATTCATGACTAATTGTAATCATGATCATTTTTTGATCAATTGTGTTACCCTAGTAGTGACAGTCTGTGGAATCATTTGTATTTAGACTGGTAACTGTGGCATCTGAATGGATTACCATGGTAATTTTAGTAAGGTGTGTGTGTGTGTGTGTGTGTGTGTGGAGATGGTCACTGGTGAGTTGAGCTTTTTCTATTGACGTAGCAGCGCAGGCGGCTTTATTCTGTCAGAAGTGTTCTGCTCAGCAGCAGAGAGTGTCTATGGAGACGGAGAAGAGGACACACATCACAGAGCACATCATATGCTGTCGTCCCCCAAACCACCATGTCAGGCTTTCCAGCAGAGCGCAGGAGCACAACTGCATACCCATTCCACACGTAGCTTGCACCTCTATCAGGACTGAATCTGAGCTGTCATTTACTGATGTTAGCTGAGATATTTAAACTAGTTTAAAGTTGACAGGCATGGAAACATCTAGCTCTGCTTTGTTGGCATAGTGAAGCTGTAAAGAAGGCCTCTCATCGTTTTGTTTATTTTTAGGGTCTCCAATGAGTTCACCTGAAATGTGAAGCCAAGTGAAGAATGTTTAAGAGCTAGTTATAAGGACATTAGGTCAGTGTCCTTTATATCAGGAAAATTACTGCTTTGTTCAGAGTGGTCAAAAGCCTGAAAGAGAGTGAAAGAGATGAATAGACTAAGAACAAAAGGGCTTTAGTTTAAGATCAAATTTAATCGTGTAGATAAGAGATGAATTCAAAACTGAAGTGTATAGTAATGTCTGACTTGTGAATTGGATTATTCTTTGGAAAAACATGCCTATACCAACATTTTTCCAAATTGCAAAAATGTACTTACACATACATACAATTCACTGTAGTTTCCAGCTAAAATGACCACTAGGTACAGTAAAAAAAAAAAAAAACTTTTATTCCTCTTCACACAAATTTAGGTAGCATGGTTCTTTGCACAATACTGTGTTATGACTTGAAGACACTTTTACCGTAGCATGTGATTTGCAAACTTATAACATTTACTTCGCACAACCAGCTCCATATCTATGGCATTTCTAATGTAGTAAACTTGCTCAGCAGCTCACCTGATACAGCTTTACACTTGCAATGCAGAGCACATGAGTCCTGTGATACATGAGTGACATCATGATGAGCTCAAAGACTTGTCGGAGCAATTTAAAATGGCATGTGTAACAACGTTTGTAGGTCGGGAAGAAGGAGGCGGGAACCGGCAAACATTTAAAGAAGATTTTAATAAAATAAACAAACACAAAACGAAAGTAAAGCGGCAGCCCCTCGCGGACAACTGCCGCACACAAAACACAAAATAAAATCCAGGCCTGGTCCTCTCTCCTCCAACACTGTCGTCACTCCTCCTTTTATCCTTCCGGAGCTCCTCCGTGGGACTCGAGACCGGTGAGTGGTGCAGGTGTCGTGCATTAGCATTTACTCCACCGGCCTCGCTCCGTTCCCACGGCTCTCGGCCTCGCCCCTCTCGTCACAGCATGGTTTCGCATTTTTATCTCATGTTTGCTTTAGTGAATGTTGTTGTTTAGGTTTAGGGTAGGGTTTAGTTTAGGTTGGTAAATTAATTTCAAATGCAACACACATTGAGCATGACTGACTAGACGTTTCACTTTGAAGGTGTCACAAAACATGCAAGAATATAATTTAGCAGAAAAGTTGCCACAGGTACATTTTTCCAACAAGTTGATATAACATGTTGTTTGTGTCAGTAATGAACTGGGTCTGCATTACTTATTAAAAAGTTGGATGCACAATCATTCGTCACTGTCTTGGGGATATTCATCTCTGAAAGTGAGGCTTCATACTCAGTCTAATCGACTGGTTTTAGATTAGTTTCAGTGCTCTGGTAGTTTTCCAGCCTCTGGAGCAGGCAAAAGTAGAACGTCAGCGACAGCTGTCGAAAACCCATCACAGAGCTCTGCTTTTGATGTGTGTGGGAGTGTTCCTCGCAAAACCAGTTAGCTGCCACGGTTAACAAGATTGAGAAAGGCCTGCAGAATAGAAAGAAGAAAGGGAACAGAGAGAAAGAATGAGACGGAGCGCAAACCCCTTGCATCCCTCAGCAGTTCTAATCGGTAAAACGGCGGAGAGTAGTCATTTGTGGTGAGTTTGTGTGCATATGCATCATCCTTTTGTGCACAAAATGCACACATCTGAAAATCCCAGCATGGAAAGAAAGCACATTCCAATTTTGAAATAGTGTGTTTGGCATCTTATGAACCTTGCAACCACATCTGGAAACATTATTCTTGGAAGACAGGTCATTATCCACCAAAGGCAGCATAGAAAACTTATTTAGAGCAAGGAAACAAAATGAAAAACAATAATTGGAGTGACCAGTTGGACTGTTGCTGTAAATGTCTGGGAATGTAAGACACAAACTTGCTTATACTTAGGTACGGTTCAGTCAAATCTCACAGTTGGAATCAGTGTTTCCTGCACCACTTTTCAGCAGCGGCAATCCTCCGCTACTGAATCTTCAGAGACACAACAAAAGAAATCATAATTTACCTGAGATGTGAATGTGCGCTTGCAGTCTATATTGAATGTGATGCCATAGAAAGACTCAGTGCAGAGAATAAGTGTATTTCAACTGAGCTGTCCTCATGGACTGCGGTGTCAACAACATGCAAAGCAACCAGCGTGTTGTGATTCAAAAACAACAGACTCTTATGAACCGGTTCTTTAATAGTGAATCAAAAACAAACTAAACTTCTTGCACTGAATGCTTTTGATTAGCTAAAAAGAACTAGTTCATAAGAATCATCATTTCATCAGAATCAGACTAAACTGCTTGTGCTGTATGATTCCCGATGTACTGATTCAGATGAACTGGTTCTTTTTTGCAAAGAAAAAAGATACAGCACAATCAATGTAACCTGATTCCCAAATTAATGGCTCTTATGAGCCAGGTGTTTTATGTTACAGGTTTAAATCGATCTGACTTGTCCTTCACTGAACTGAGTTCAAGTTAGTGTTATTTGAGTGATGTCTGTATCGAAATGAACAACGTTTTGTGTCAGTATCAGTATCAATACTTTTGTAATTACAAATATATATATATTTATTTATATATTTATATAGTTATTGTGGCAGACAAACACATTAAATAGACAAATTACAAAAATGAAAAATGATTCTTTGCTTCATATGGATGTGATTGGTGCTTTGCATTACAGCCACTCTCTAGCTATCTTTGTCTTTTGTTTTCTTCATTTTCATGGTAACCACAGTGTCCCTCCCACACACCTGCACATATGCGCACGCACACTCACACACTGCAGTATAGGATCTCTGAACCCACATACCGTGTGGTTTGATTTTCTCTGAGAGTGAGTGAGAGAGATAAGAAAGAGAAAGAGAAAGAGAAAGGGAGGCGTCGGGCCCACTGATTCCATTCTCTTGGTTGAGGAGTTTCCATTTGCACACAGCCATTTCCAATGACCAAGGACGACTTTCCGTTTTCACGTTTTAATTGGGCAGCAGTAAACTGTCAGCGTTCATCAAGGCTCACAGCTTTTACAGGCTCGCTCTGATTGAAGGAGCCTTTCAACGGTAACCGTCGCATGCAACCTGCCTTGAATGGAGCTGAGCTTTGAGGGCTTGCACCCATCTGCTTCGTCTGTTTGGAGTACACAGACTGCCTATTTTGCCCAGTCAGGAGTTAAATCAAGATGACAAGGGTAAGAAATTTCAGGCCTGTGTCTCTGCGGGTCAGAGTTTGCCTAAGGTGCAGTCAGTGGTGGTTGTGGGAGCAGGGAGGAGCGCTGGCTGCACAACCCTCACCGCAGAGGGGCAGACAGGGGCAGCCCTGGCTTCTGGAGAGATGGAAAGAGCAGTGCTGGCTGCCACTGGTGCTCTGGAGGAATTGTTTAGTCATGCACCGATCATTCCGCGAGCAGAAGTTGGCCCCGGACAACTTAAATAGCTCAGTGTGCTGTGGAAAAGACTGTTTAGTACTATATATATATATATATATATATATAGTATTTTTGTTTTTTTGAGCCTGAAGCAATATAGCCTAGGATTGCGTTTACCTATTTAGCATGGTCCTGGGTTAACAATTTCAAGTGTGAAAAGCCCATCTCTCTCTTTCTGTTCTTTCTAAATGAACGGATTTGCCTGGCCTGTTATATGTTCAGATAACGTGTGCACACCTTGCCAATATTGCAAATAAAATTCCTTAAGAGGATCACATGGTTATGCTTTATGCTGAGGTCTGCTCCTGACTCGTCATATTCAATCTGCACTTATTCAAATCAGCAGCAGGGCTGAATGCTAATTTGAGGTTAGTGATATTCACTTGGCAGCCAGAAGGCAGGCCATCCGGCGAGAATCCCTGATGAGATTAAACATGTCGGAGTCATTGTGAGGAGTGATTGTCAAAAGGTTCTGATACAGGACCTGGGGCACGGGGGCAGGACACATTTGCGTACACTGAGTTGATCCAGAATCCAGAAACACTTAAGTCCCTAATCACACATGCACCGGTTGAGCCACTTTGATGGGTGAAATAAGGGGAGAGGAAAAGCAAAAAGAGCTCAAGGTAATCTTTGTGACTGGGAGTCTGAAGATCAAATGCGCCAGCATCTCTCTGTGCCCCTCCTACGTAAGTACCGGTAGCGGAGACTCCACTGTTTTGACAGCTAAATCACCTTCCCCAGCTAATCTACCACTGTGTGTGTGCACATAGGATCATTGTTTAAAGTGTGAATGCATACCTGCTTACATGGGGGTGTATGTTAAATGTTAAACGAGTGAGTGTGAATGCCTCGACAGTAGCTGATCCCCGGACTAGTCGTGTGGGAGGATTTGGGGCTTTGTTTTTGCTGTTTTGCTTTGTGTGTGTTTACTTGCTGTAGGTGGCATCTTTG